>NC_044358.1:38869246-39056746 GCF_007364275.1 Archocentrus centrarchus | reverse complement strand
CTCTTCAAAGCTCCAGTTTAACAGCACCAACATTTTGAAACACGTTAACCACAATCCACGTTTGTCCTGCATTTCAAGCGCAGGTGTTTATACGACCCCTGTCCTCGACGTCTCCCCTTTCACTTTAGGAGCGAGATGTCATCAGCGAAGTCTCCGTGTGGGTGCAGGCAGCGGGCAAAGCGCCACTGGCACACCATGAGACACAGAGGCAGCATGAAGAGAGCGCAGATACCCGCCATGATGTAGGCGATGGTCATAAGGGTGGACTCGTCTGTCTGGGGAATGTTGTAGCCACAGTCCTCCAGGTCAACCCCGTGGAACGGACCCTCCACAGATGCTGTGCGGAACTCGTCGTGGACTGAAAAAAAAAACAAAAAAAAACAGCACAGCAGGAGTGTATGTAGTCAAGAAACAGAACAGCAGTATCCATAGTTTTTTTGTTCTTTCTCTGTTATCTTTTCAAACTATACACCCAATTATTTCTCTCTCTCTTTTCATCCCTCCATCCCCTCCTCCTCACCATGGCAGGTGCTAACAGCAAAACCAATGCGTTTCTTCTCGCGGTCAAACACCACATAGAAGCCCTCCATTATGACTGCGCCCATCACTGTCCCAGTGCTGGACTGGGACACAGCAAATTTGTAGCAGTCCTCCTGGGCAGAGGCCACATCTTCCACTGGCCGCAAGTATTGCTGCACAGACAGAGAGAGAGCAGAGAGAGAAAGTAACAAGTGGAGTTAGATACAGAGTATCAGGCAAGCACACCACATGTGTGATCATAATGACTTAATTCTTAAAATAAACCATCATATGAGATTTGTATTTGGGAACGGTGTTTGAAGATACTGTCAAGAAATGAAAATAATGTGGAGTTTTTAAACAGCGTTATTGGTCCATAAATGCTAAAAACTGGTCATCTAGTCATGTTAGGCCATTGGTAAGTGATTGCTAGGCAACATGATGATGCACTAATATGTCATCTATAATTCAAGTTTTGTGGATACAAATTGTTGCTGTCATGAATTTAAAATGATACGCTTTTATAAGGTGTTACAGGTGCATAAATGTTATAAAGGGGTCATTTTGCTGTATGGTTATTAGGCAACATGATAACATCACAATATGAGATATAGATATAAACCTTCAGGGGCCTAAGATGTGTGTCAAGTCTGGTTTCTCAACTTCTGACTGTGTAGGAGAAATTCACAGGCAGATAGAGATTTTGTGTATTATAGTAAGATATTTCAATACCACTGTGCTGAAAAACAGACAGAAGCAATGCCTCCAGAAATCACAACCACATTATTTAAAAAAGAAAAGAAAAAAGGTCAGCAAAGCCTGTTGTGAGCAGTTTCATCAAGGAAGTATTTTCATCCTACCAAACTACAGACACCAACCGTATCACTCTGCTGAAGTAGGTGTCCATCGATCTCCTCACCTGAGCTGTATTGTTAAATAAATTGTTAATTGTTAAATGCATTCTTTTGGTTAGCTGATGTAGACAGTAGAAAGAAAGTTGTTCACAGCTGGTCACAACAAGGTTTGTGTTTTGAGTAACTTGGTCATAATTTCTGGATCATACTGGATATGATTTTTTTTTTTTTTTGTCTCATAGATATTGATTTTACATACACTAACTCCTTTGAAACTTTGGCCATGTTTAATATGAACATCCAGCACTGTAACAGTGTACATAAGACAGTTTGCTGATCTGTATTGAGGGAGTATAATGAATGAATACCAAAGGCATGACCCAGAAACAATGATGTAATTGCATAACTGTCCACTAGAGAGCCCTGTGTTTTCATATCTAAAGTACCTTATTCAGTCCAAATAAAAATCAGATTAGAACAGATATCAGGTTATTTCAGCTCAAGTGCTCTTCTATATGCAGTCATATAGCATGCTTAGCCAACACTCTATACACAGTGGTTCACTGTATTTTACCTTCTATACACAGAAAACAAAAGAACACAAAGTAGAAATCTTTCTGAAGCTTTTCATCTTTCTTTTAGCATCAAGGTCACAAGCCTCTCATATATTTATTGCAGTGAACTTCTGCAGTGAACTCAAAATCTCAAATCCTATTCATTGTGCAACCATCAAGGTCTGTATGAACAGCTTCCAATAAAAAAAAATTGAATAACTTTTCACATCTTTAGAAAATATATTCAAAGGGAATTCAAATGCTGTGGTCTTCTTTTTGTCACGGTTCCTAGTTGTGCTTTCATGTCAAGAGGAGTATAAATATGTGTATTTATTGGTGCATTTGTTCTGACCACATATTTTGTAGTCCAAAGGAAAGTTAAAATTTTCAACTTAATGAATACAGGTACTCATAACCTCATGCAATGTACAGGATATTAACTACACATTTTTGGATAACTTTGGTACCAATGGCAAAATTATTTTTTTAATTGAATCTTCTTATCAAAAGTTCTCACTTAATAACATTTAATTTCACCTCAACTGGACAGAATTTAAGGTTCAGCAATACTGCTTTATGTCTCTGACTCTAAGAGTTTTCTAAACTCCAGCTTTATGAAACAATATTCATATTGAGAGCAAGATGCTGTAACTACCTGCGGCAGAATGGAGATTCTGAAGGACTGGTTACGAACTTCACTCATCAAGTAGAGGGAGATGACGGGGAAGATGTGCCAGGGTGTGGTGCCGGCCTGCCAACACACCAGCTGCTCCCCCAGCCAGAACCCAGAGGGAAACTGTTCGGTCTGAAAAATCAAGGTCAGAAGGACGTTCGTTGCTTTTCATAACTCACTCATCACAATAAAAAACAAAAGGTAGATGACTAGCACAGCGGTATCAACATGAACAAACATGATGGTACAGTATAGTAGGACTGACCGAAGAGGCAGCTTCAATAGCCTTGACTGCAGCCTGGAAGACTTTTCTCGGCAGTCGAAGGTTGGTGGTGCCACTGTCCACAATGCTCTTATCGTAGTTGTACTATAGGAGACAGTGGTACAGTCAGGCATTTCAAATCTCTTACACATCCTTTATTAGCCCGTTCATTCTTTCTTTAGCTTTGGCAGCTGTCTCCCTATCAAGCCTCACCTCTTTGCAATCCATATTAAGGTCCTGTCCGTTCACCTCAATACGTACAATGATAACCTCATAGTACCACTCCCTGCGGATGGGTGTGTACCAAAGCTCTCCCACATAGAGTGATGGATCCACGCCACCGATGATCTGAAAACAAAAGGAAAAATACAGGCCAGTGCCGGTCTAAAACATGATCTTAGATTGCGTGTCAAAGTGTGCCTCACCATGCTTCCGCCTACAGTAGCACTGCCCAGGGAGTAGTTTTGGGTGAAACCTGCACCACAGAGCTGGAGAGAGAAGAGGTTGGGGACAGAAGTCTGGCGAACCAAAGAATCAAAGAAAGGCTCCAATTTCTCATCAGGCTGGAGAGAGAGAGAGAGAGAGAGAGAAATAAGAAAAAAGGTTTGCTTTCTCAATCGGAATGGGAATCAAACAGTAGCTAAAGATTCAATGCTATCAATAATAACAATGGTACAGCCATACAGCAACTATGCAACACTTATAAAAGTTAATCATCTACTGTACATCACATAATCTGTGTAACTGGACCCCTATGTCTATGTCTGCATAGACAATGTTTTAAGAGGATGAAATAAAATATATTGCCGTATAAATATTTTGTCCTGTCCCACTCTGCTTTCAGTTTCTTAAATATCCTCCTCCTGACCCCATCAGGAGATCTGCTGTCAAATCCCATATTACTTTCTGCAGATGTCAGTATAGCAGTTATTACAACGACGGGTGTAAGTATGATACGGGATAAAAAGTCCAAGGTCTCCGTGTATCGATTCCATCTTCAGTGGAAACTGTGGCCCAAATATTAACAACTGAGCCCAGCTGTGGATTTAGACCATTGTTACACCCCAAATAATGACATATCAAAAACCCAAAGTAATCACTTAACTGCCAAATATAAAAAGTCATTACATCTTTATTCTGTCATATAAGACATTTGTGAAATGTTGTCATAATCTGTAAGTTCTCATCTTATGATTAAATATGTTTTTTAGGTCACCGTGACCTTGACCACAAAAAACAAACAAACAAAAAAAAAAACCAGGGTCATTCTTGAGTTCAAGTAAGCATTTGTGTCACGTGTAATAAAACTGCACAGTCAGTTCACAGCGAACTGACCTTTGATGTCTCAGTTACAAAATTGGATGTCAGTGTTTATGTGAGAATGGGACAGATGGACAATTTCCTTACTTTCATTTGTTTTCATTTTCAATTGTCCAATTTCATGTATTTCACTACATGTTACTGTCAGTACTTTTACAAAGTAGATTAGTAGTCCAGACATAATGTAACTTCTGTGCTAACTTTAATCTGTTAGATAGCTTTGGGAACTGGCATTTGTAGGTAAAGTTTCAAATGAGAATTTTTATTTTTCCATCATTTGGAAGGCCAGAATTATTCTTACCCGGGCTATATCAGCATAGGCCAGTCCCAGGATTCCTTCCCAGTTAGATCCGTTGATGAAGAAGCGATCCGACTGAGTGATTGCAGCAATATTGGCGCGCAGCGTGGCATTGGGGCCATGCGGGACTGAGACCAGGTCTGTGCCTAGCTCCCCTTCCCAGCGCCCCTGCGTGTAGGGAACGTACACACTCCTACCCAGGTCGCGGTACGAAGTGGAGCTGTTAATGAACAAGTGAGAGGATTCTCTTTACTTTCCTCCAACCTTCATTAAATGTTTCTGAACAGCCTCTTTTTCAAGCTTAAGCGTGGCTGTATATTTGACTGAGTCTCTACTCACAGCGATCGATGGTAGTATCTGCGTAGGAAAGGATGAGCAGCCGCCCCGACAGCAAAGTTACTGCTTCCAGTATCCACCAGGATGTTCAACTGAATGCAGGGAAATAGAGATTTATTAAACATGTACTATGTGCAGGCTTGTAAAGCATGTCCAATTTTAAAACATTATGATGTTTGCTTTCTACAACAAATGATTTCAATACTTTTTAAAATACATTTAAGGTCTTACAGGCTTTTTTTATGGCAACTGATTTTCATTTTTCATCTCTCAGGCATTCTCTGTATACATTTCTCTATTGTTGTAGTGTCCTGTGATGCTTCCTCTTGACCTGAATGTCCTTCTCTGCCCCCTCTCTGTCTCCGCTCCAATCCTCCCCTCCTCTAAGGTTGCCCATTCTACTCCCCATCTCCTCCTCTTATGTCAGCATCTCTAATGTGGGTATCATATTTTGCATAGTCAGTCAAAACAGTTAGTAAATGTATGAATGGAGCACCGCAGCAGACAGTGATGAGAATAGAAATACACCACGTCTGCTGAACATTCATTACGTCAAAAGTTATATATGATCATTTACTACAATACTTGACTTAGATTACTGTATACCATACGTCACACAGCATTTTATTGGTAAACAACCAATTCAAAGAAAGACCGAGACTTCAGCAGCGTACAGAGTGGCACAGAGAAACCCAAACAGATGAACAGACAGGCAGACACTGAACCAACAGCAAGCTGTTCAATAATGGATTGGCTCTTTAAATATCCAGAGAAGTGCTGGAGTCTCAAGGGCTGGGACTGAAAGCCCAGAATAAATCCTGACTGCCTATCTCACCCCCCCACCCCCACCCACACACACACACATATGTTCACATGACTGATGTCCACTCATTCTGCATGTACTTTCTCCAAAGGCTCTTAACACGGTCAGCCATAATTCTGTACACACTCTGTCCTCCTTTCTTGGACAAAAATTCGCTGACTACACTTTATAGGTCTGCGTCCTGCATCCTGAGTCACCGGCCTGTGCACACAGCTACACACACACACACACACACACACACACGTATCCCAAATACTAAAAGCTGCTGCATCCTGACACACTGAAACCTCATGTCTCTCCCTGCTCTCTCTCTCTCTCTCTCTCTCTCTCTGTCTTCCTGTCCTCCCCTGGCAGAGTGCCTGTCTGTTTCATCCATTATACACCCTCCCCCCTTCACTACGGAGGAGAAATCATTTAGTATTTACCAGAACAGATTGCAACATACATTCTGTATCTGAAAGTTACTGTAAATGGATCAGGATCATTTCCACATTACTTCTGCTCAATAAATGCAAAGCATTTCGTCATGTCTCTCTATGTGGTCATTAAAATTAAAATGATTTTGCCCAAGCTGACCAACTAATTCAGGTAGTACTTTGAGCTACAGTAGTACCTCTCTCAACCTCTAACATATACAAACTGGTAACACAAAGGTTTATATACTCCGTGGTTTACTTTGGTTCTCAAAGTAGAGTCTGACGGCCTCTGTGGGTCTGGGACCACAGTCAAAACAAAATAACGGGGCGCCAGGTTGGCTCAGAGTTTGAGCAGGTGACCATATATGCTGTGTGGCGGTGCGGGCGGCGCAGGCTTGAGTTGCCATCTACCGTATGTCTTCCCCCGTCTCTCTCCTCCCATCTTCCTGTCTCTCTCCACTGCAAAGTATCAAATAAGGCCAAAAATAAATAGATAACTTCTTACAAATCACTATATTGTGCTTAACAATTACAATGCCAAAAAAATAGGCACCCTGTGTCCATTATTCCCATCCACATTATCTTTGGGCCAATAGTAATTCTGACATGACTGACTCGGGATGACACCAGACAAATACAGTACCTTTTCATACCAAAATTTGAAAAAACATGTTTTTTTCAGTACCATAGGTACCATGGAGTAGGGCTGTCAAAAAAAAAAAGTACTCAGATGCAACTGATACTGAAAACTATCAGATCAGAAACTCATTTGCAACAGTGCCATCTTCGCCTCTGCTACCTACACAAGGTCACACAGCACAGCTGTAGACTGGGAGGCACACAGCCACTCCCCTCACTAGCAGCTGAACATGTGAACAGTAGCACAACAAACCTGGTGTCTTTATGAAGAATTTCAAAAGATCATTAAAGCTCCTGTTTCAATAACACTGGAGTATTAAACAGTTATCATAAATGATAACCTGCACATGTTAACATTAGCCCTTTAACTACTAGCAATTACCCACATTAGTTGTGTTTTAAGTTATCTTTAAAGTAGTAGCTAGCGGCTATTGGATAAGCAGAAGAAAAAGGATGGATGGACATTACTGGAGCCAGGCAGCAAACGTCTTGCCTGTATGTACCTTTAATAGACAGTGTTAATATAACAGTATAACACAACTATTTGTGTTTATAAGAGTTACGTTTCTGTCAAAGTCCCCGACTGAAGCTGGGAAAAGTCTACCAGCTGCCAGACAGAAATGATATCAGTCTACCTTAACAAATAGCAACAAAAATATGGTGCCAAATCGCAAGACGCAGAGGACATAAACAGGGCTACAGCTGAATACACATGCACAGACCAGTATTGTTCTAAAAGTTATTTTCAAACTATTATGCCTCTTTATTTTGGCATCTGCCAAAATAAAGTTGTGACAATAAAGTCATCACTTGAGGCTGGCTACAAAAATAAGAACATCACCGTTCTCCCACAATTTGAATCACTGAACTGGACCGCTCGACCATGTTTGTGGTGCTTTGATGGCTTTTGGAACATTTGAAAGGAACTGACAAATGTGCTTTGGTATCCAGGATGTTTGTGTTTAAGCTTTCACAAGTGAAATTCTAGTTAGAGATGTTCCTAGTGACTAACTTACTATTCCTTTAAAAAATTTTACTAGTCTAAAACATGGAAAACACTCGGAAATCATTTAAAACAGCATGCTCTAATGGGCAAAGTCAAACATTAGCCAAATAAATGTTTCCTGTGTATTTTAGGAGCTATATGAATCCTTAATTCCTCATTAATGTTTTAAATGTTGCAGAAATGCGCTGTGCTTTGGTCCGTGCATGACATTGCAAACTCAATGTCAGAGCAGTTTGCAGAGTCTGACTAACCTTAGCAGTGCTAACAGCAGTATTCTTGGTTTATTCCATACTAGTATTCGCTTCTCATTTTTTTGTTTTGGGTTTTTTTTTTTTAGTTATTTCTAAAGGCTGCATCCCCAGCTGGTGACCGGTCATGTTGTAACATCTTTGAATCAGTAACTGGTATTTCTGGCACCAACTTGCAAAGTCAGTAACGTTTATCTGGTCACATATATCCCTAATTCCAGTCTGCTACTTAGCACTAATTAGCCAACATCTCTATCTGCACTGCAGTTTATGGATGCAGTTTGCTAGCATTAGCTGATAACTTAGCACTTAGTACAACAGCAACTAAAAGAAGCCTGTGCTCTGGTTTTTGGTAAGTGAATTTCCAGGTATATTAGCATGTTAGTAATTTGCAGATATCAGTATCTGTGTGATCCACCTTGGTAATGTATCTAGCATTAGCAGTCTAAATATGGTCACTTCTGGCTCAAACAAAAAAAAAAAATACACAACTAAACAGCTGCAATGCTTACACTGAGGTTTCAGAATGCAGAGTCCAGAAACCAGTGGGTACATCCGTCGTTAGTATACAGTCTATGGTCAGTCCCTATTGTCAAGTGGACTTAAACCCAAATCAACTAAAGCAGAAGAATTTAGAATTTTAACAGGGTTCTTTGGAAAAAATTACCAAGGGAAATTAGAGGTGAATATTCCAAGTATCAATAAGGATTTTTCAGCATTTTAATCAAAATATGATGAGTTTTAGGGCTGTTTCTAATGTTGCCAAGTTAGTGTCATCAAGGTCTGTAACAAAACACAGACTGTATATAAAATCTGAACGTAGCTATTGTGAAGTCACCCACTGACAAAATAAGTCCTTGGAAGCCTCAAGCTGTGTGTTTTCAGCATTGCCATCTTGCATGTGAAGAGCGAGCAGTGGTTCTGACTGTGGAGCTGAGGGCACAGCACATCATTGGCATACCCTGGATAATCTTCCTTTCTGACTCTGATAATGACCGTAATTTTACAAAATGAACTTCATGGTTTACTCGTTAAGACGTGAAACTAGTGGTTGAGCCCATAAACTCATCAGGAAAATGTTTAGTGATGTCACAGGTCACAGGAGTCAGGGCCATGTTCCCCTAGACTTCTTTACAGCTGGATTTCAGTTTGAGGCCAGAGGAGTCGCCCCCTGCTGACCTTTAAAAAGAATGCAGGTTTGAAGCAATTCTTCATTGGCTTCACTTTTCAGACTCAGAGCTACATCTTCCCCACACAGATTAATAAATGTCTTTGAGAGTTAGAAACTTTATAAATTTTATAAACTTTATAAACAGTCTACCTTAAAAGTTCTCAAAATTATGGTTAACATCTATTTTTATTTCAGGCCACAAGGCAATAAAAGCAAGACAAATAAAAATGTTGGCTACAGTTTTGACATGCTTTCAGCAAAATTGGATTTTTCCCTTAAGTGAATTCATATTGATTATCTTTAGGTCAGAGGCCATGGAGCTGGTAGTGCCCATGTTGATTTTTGGTGCAGTCAGGCTCAAAAGTAAAGAGACATCCTTTTAACTCAAAGATTTTATGACATATAACAAATTAGGAGACCATGTATTAATTAAAGTTATTTACATTAAAGGAATGAAAGTAAAATTTCACTCGCATTAATGTGGCCCTGCTCACGGTTACCTCACTGAGCACTTAACAAATCTATGGTTTGGATGCTCTTCCTTACTTAAATTGGGCTACATATCAGATGCCACTGTTTTTTTTTTGTTTGTTTGTTTGTTTGTTTTTAGAAGGTTATGTCTGCAGCCCAACGATTCAGAAAAATACCAACAAACAGTCGCCGATCCATTTCTCAAATTACTATCCACATTTTATAAGGCAGATTTCCTGTACAGCTGCCTATTTGTCACTTAACATCAGACTTTGCCTTCTTGTGTTGAAAGGAAGCAGAATAAACACACACTTCAGCCACCAAAACAGAGTGTTGTCTGTCAGTACTGATTTGGACTCTGCTGCCTGGGACCGATCTGCAGCAGACAGATCTCCTTCTCACCCTCTGTCTCTCTCGCTGATACAGTGGCAGAGTGACACCTCCATTTAGCACCTTTAGGCCCTCCGTCTCCCTCACCGTCTCAGTGCTTTTGTTTCCTGAAAGCTGCCTGTCTGACTCCCACGTCCCCCCTCTGTCTTCTTCCGCTCTCAAACTCCCACTTTCTTCTCTTTGACACTTGTCCCTCTCTTTACGGTCTTCTCTCACCCCACTCCATCTTCCCCTTTTCGTCTTCTCTTTTACTAGCTCATCTCTGTCTCTCCCTCCATGGTCGCCCTTTGTGTGCCAGCCTGTACACTGCAGCTGCACCCAGCTGGCAGTCCTCACTCTGCAGAATTAATGGTTCCATTATCTGCCCGTATCATTCAGTCCTTTCTCACACTTTCACACGCACACACATGAACACACACTATATACAAGAACAAACACACATACTGACACACTGCAGCAAGACTAAGGTAACTATATAATACAGGTAAAATTGTGCCAGTAGTTAACACTGGATTCAGTGGTCATTTCAAGGTGGTACCCAGCCTAATGGGTCTCAGTGCTCTTAAAGAAGGACGTTTATGAGTAGATATTGATTTTTAGGGTGTGCCTGGTGTTAATTGATTAGATTTTCTTACAGTTGATGCGTGTTCACTGGTCTGAAAGTGATGAGGTGCACACTGAGGAGTCCGGGGACATCAAATCAAGCACTCTTTGTGAATGAAAGCTTTACCTTCTGCGGAGGAGAACCCACAGCCATCTCCACGTAATATCCCTGGCCGGACTTCCCACGTAGGTTATCAATCATGTCCACGAAGCTGATACCGCTCGCTGCCGCTCCTCTCCGCCTGCGCGCAGGAGTCCTACCTGCGTTGCCGCGTTCGCGGTTCAAGGCGGCGGCAGGTGTCAGCGGCGCAGGCTGCTCGCCGCGAGCGACTTGCCGCAGTGGCACGCGGATGGCTAGAGACAGGCCCGAGGAGTTAGGGGCGGATTGACCGCCGAGCAGACATACAGTCGTCCATATAAATATACTCGTCAACCAGCGAGGGTGTAGCGCTTTCATGCTGAAACGAGGTTAAAGTTTTAATATAGGTGTGTTTAGGTTTGACTTTCCAGAGCTCACTTTAGTTTGACATCCAGTCTGCAGCAACCCGGGGGAAGAGCTCAGGTGGCGGTGATGCTAAAATGACGGCTGAAACCATGATGGCAGTTGAACCACAAACACGTAGAGACGAGGTCATTCTGTTTTCACTCCGGTTTTCTTCATCTTAAACGACATGGCGAGGGAAGCGGGGGAAATGTCGGACTACAACAAGTAGTAAAGTAATAAATAAAACGACATGAAATTTAAAAAAAAAATAAGTCGTCCTTACAATTAAGCCAGGCAGTCCTCGGTGTCATGGACAATTTGAGGCGACGCGTAAATTAGAGTCACTGGCTCCGAGCTCCGAGAGCCGACAAACTGCAGGCCTGCGTCGTTTCGTCCGCGCATCCTCGTGTCAAACTGCAGACACCGTTGGCAGGCAAGCTGGCCGGCAGGGCACCATAATCCGCATCCTTCCCTCTGCCCGACCCGTTCTTTCTGCTCTCCGCCTTCAAGTCTTTCACCTCCTCCTCCTCCTCCATCTACCCCGCTGCATCCATCAGAGCTGCGAGAGCGCGAGCATCACCTCCGTAAAGTTAATTGCAAAGCCATACTATTTCCTCTGAAAATTTTCATAATAAAATAACTCCCCGACCTGAAAAAAAAAGCCCCCCCATTACTCCACATCGAACAGATATCTTTACCCTAATGAGTTGCAGTTTAAATTTCATAGCACTGGTTATCAGCAGAAGGAGCACACACTGACATATTTCAAGCCAGTACAGAAGGCCTGTAGGATACGCTTTTCTTAGAGCGCTTTTAAATTAAAACAAGCCTATCTAAAAGGAACAGACTGGCTTGCAATACTTAGAAGTTTTATAGAGCTGTTTTACAATAGAATATTATTGTCTTGACTTAATTATTGTCTTGTTTCTTCAGTTGGTGTGTGCTCTACATACCGTTTTTTGTTTAGTTTTTTTTTTTTCTTTTATTCTGAAGGCGTCGCGTTATCGTTCTCGCTCTTGTTTAGGAGCGAGCCCTGAGAAACATTGCATCCTGGGGAATGTAGTTTTCACTACTACTCCTTATTCCAATATCACAAGTAGTTAATGTGCAATATTTCACGGTGTTGCTTTATTATCCCAGACAACAAATAGATGCATCACAGTTACACAAATGTTACACATGATTTCATAAGCATCCCTGTTGAAATGAACTGTACTGTTATGCACGCTTGTATGAATGCTCTATAACTGGAGCGCTAACTCTGTGTCCCTGCAGTGCTTGTGTGCGATCATTCAGTGTTTGCTGTAATTCATGTAGACATTATGGTTTTTATGTTACACTCTACTAATTTATAGTATCCACATAGCTTTATTTTGCAAGGGAGATTTTCTGCAAACTACTGGAAACAGTATGAAGCTGTCATATGATATTATATATCATATGTTGACCCTTGGCAGGTTAGCTCTCTCAAGTTGAGCCTGCACGGTCCCAGAAGGAAGGGAGATGGAGGCAGGAGGCAGATGCTAGAAAACTGTTCCCGGCTTTCCTCTCCATGTGTCCCATGGAGTCTTTAGTGTGATGAAACAGTTCACACTGCTCCACCATCAGTGGGTCGGGGCCCTCCTGTCCTGAAGATGGAGAGGAAAAATGTTTAGAAAGGTACTGATGAACATTTAGACCAAACCTGCTGTTTATTAAATGTAAATCAGTAGCCAAAAGTTGATTCAAATAATCTGATTATGCTTATCCAGTTTCAAAACACTGCAGGAGTAAATATTAAGACTGGAGGTCAAAACACTGCTGAATCAACCATCAAACAGGCTGTTTCATAACCTTTTCTTTAATCGTCCTGCTTCTTATGGTGGAAGTTTCAGTAAGTAGCTCAAACAAATTCAAACAGATATTTACTGAGAAAACTTAGTTTTTTTCCACAAGCTAAAAGGACTTTAATCATTTCTTAAATAATTTCTTTTAAAAAAAAAAAAGAAAGAAAGAAAGATACTGACTGGTTGAAGTCTTTGATTCACAGTTTATTTGTTCTCCAGATTTGTCACTTAATGTTTCAGCTCTGCCCTCTGGTGGACACCACACTGCTAGAGGACTGGCATTACCTCCCCTACATGCACACACACGCAAACAAAAAAACCCCAAAGAGATAGAGGTAAGCATTCATCTTATACACATACATTAAATACATGGCAGACAAAGGCAAGTACATAAGACAAGACATGACAAGACATGTATATACAGTAATAGCATCCCTCACAGTTTTACCATACATGGGCAATAACCTGCCATCTATGAACCTCTTTTCTTTGCATACAAAGGTCAGAGATTAGCTATCATCAACACTGCCATGTTATCACTATTTACCATGTGATAAAAGTGATAAAGACACAGTGTGCTCATGTCGTGAGTTCATCTGGCCTATCCAGGGAAAGATGTGTTTGTTAAATTAGGTGAAGTGCATTGAAAGTGTGACACTCACCAAGCCTGTGGGTCTGTAGTCCTGAAGCCTTTAGCAAATGGGTTGCTTGCAATTTTTAACTGAGTGATCTGAGAAGAGCGAGTGAAATAAATGGCATAAAAAGAAAATAAATTGCTTAATGCACACTGAACAATATCAAACAGATAGTGTAATGTGGATAGATTTTTTTTTTCAGCTTGTAGCCTGTTTCCGTCTGCGTTTGTACCCTGTGGTTTTGATAAGCAGTTACAGCCGTGAAGCGTGTCTCGGGGAAGGAAAAAGAGCAGAAGTTCTTGTATGCATTTAAGTGGCTGTTGGGCGTTGGATCCACATACACCACATGGAAACGCGGCTGGTAGCGATGCATGGAGTTGAGTATCATCTGGCAAAGTAGGAGAAAACACACAAGACTTAGTAGTCAGTTTCGTACACTCCTATGATCTCTTTTTCTGACCTCAAAAATCAAAGCCCTCATTTCCTGCTCCATATTTTTATTCTTGTAGTCCAGTAGTGGTGCTTTGCATGTAGAGTTCAAAATAATCCTTACATATACACTGAGCCTTGCTGCAGATCCTCAGTTAATTCTCTCACTGAAACAACTGGTTTAGTTTCCTTTCAGTAGGCTTCCTTCTGATTGGCTGCCCCTCATACATAGAAGGCTTAAACACTCAGATTATGGCTGACAGGTATTACCTTCACATACACTGACCTCATTATTTGAAATAGTACCAGACAAAAGTTTGGACACACTCACCCATTGTGTGTGTGTGTGTGTGTGTGTGTGTGTGTGTGTGTGTGTGTGTGTGTGTGTGTGTGTGTGTGTGTGTGTGTAACTAACATGTCCATTGTCATCCAGTAGGTTGTTGGTGAGCTTTAGACTGTCAAAGGAAACAGTCTGCTTCATCCACTGGGCTCCGCGAGCAGGTGAGTCTGGGTGGAAATGCATCCTGCTTGGGGCTCCGACATCTGCTCTTCCTGCCACTAACCAGGATGAGCTGTGGAATGCATATCTGACACACACACAAATGTTCAAAGCAGGACTTACAGGGCAATGCTGCTGAGGGTTAAATCAGGGTTAAAAAATACTGGGAAAGATCATAAATGCACTAAACACATTTATGTAATTTGTGTCTCTGACCTGTATCTTTTGTTGTCAACAGGAATAAAATCCATGAGAAGTACATATTCAGCAGAAGGATCCATCCCAGAGATTCGCACCTGGAACGTTGGAAACATCCTCCTGCAAGTAACAAACATGTTTAAGTAAGAAGCACTGCAGAAGGCCAAGTAAGAAACATATGAGATAAGATGTTTAGTAGGAATGTATATAAACGTGAGCATTTTCATCACCTTCCAGCTTTGGTAACAATCATCTCTGTGCCCAGCTGGTCAAACTGCTGCCAAAGTCCCTGCATCTCCAGCTGAACTCTAACCCCGCTGATTTGGTGGCACTTGGTGCTCGACAGTGACCCCTCATCTGCGCAGCAGGGCAGAGATAGATCACAGCTCTGAGACAGCTGAAGACCTGAGGAGAGGAGAGATTAGCGGTACAATTCTGTTCATATTTGCATAACAGATTCTGCCTATGCTCTTCGATAAGATAGCTTTAAACGTGAAACACTTACCATTCATAATTTCAAAGCCTTTAATTTAATAATATGTATGAAGGTGCTCTTTTGTTTCTTCCAGTCACTACAGTCTGTTCATCCGCTCCTGACGACAAGTAGAAATGCCTGTCATTACATCAACAAACGGTTTTGCAAAGAAGAAGAAGAAGAAGTAGAATTTATTGTCATTATATGTCAAACATACAATGAAAGCAACATAGAAGCAAAAACTAAGGGGAAAAAAAAATCTGCATTCCGGTTTTTAGGTGCCATCCAGTTGTGTCTGGTTGTGGTGTGAATCAAGCTGGTTTTATACACCATGAGGCTCTCACTGGGGACCTCCATGGCCGACTCATCCATTACAATACTCACGGTGCCATTGACACACACTAATCACAGATGCACTCACTTGCAGCCCTGAGAATTGCAAATGCAAGAATACACACACACACACACACACACACACACACACACACACACACACACACACACACACACACACACACACACACACACACACACACACACACACAATGTTTTTGGATCATCTCGAAATCTCTGCCCTATTGTTTCTTATAGCCTGAAGCCGTGAGTGGAGCTTGTCTTGACCAAACCGTAGCACATTAATAACATCCTAATCAGCCCAGTGTTACAGGGTGCAGACAGATGAGGACATCATTGAGCTGGTTTTATTATTCAGAGTATTTTCTGGGAGCAGATTTTCAACACCTTACTAATTAGCGAGCTGGTTACTACTTAACACTGACCAAAGTATATGTTTCTGAGTCTGGTTGAAAGCACAACTCTGGCATATTAAAACATCATATCTCATCAGGAATCCATTGATGAAGTTTGGAATCATGTCTGTTGTTGTCATTGGCATTAATGCTGTTGTTGTTTTTAGATTTTGGAGAATACATCATCTTGGGTTGCACGATGACTGTTGTGGAAAAATAAGTTGAGCCCTGAAATCAAACTGATTTTATGATGATTTATTGAAAGTAAGAATATAACCTTTGCAAAGGGATCAATCCAGCACGAACAGTCTTCGCACCAGCATTGACCAAAGCACAAACTAACCACAGTTCCTTTATAGTCATTGTGTTGATACAGTCTTGTTCTGTTAGCTGTGGGGGAGTTCAGTTTCCCATCACCATGTAACTTCAGCCTGATAATAAGTGCATCATGGCCTTGGACACAACCTAGAAAGAAATTTGTTTTCTACTTCGCACACTTGGTCTTTGTACTAGAAAATTACAATTACATACCAAAGAAGTACACAGAGGTTATTAGAGTTGAAAAACATATTTTCCATTACAATGACCAGACGACAGCTTATGATAGGACTAAAAATTAGAAATAAAAAGTCTGATATGTGATTGTAATCATTCAGAGTGGTTCGAAAGTCTTTGGCAGTGCAGCGTGGATGCAACATTTTGTGTATGTCTGTGTGTGTGTGTGTGCATGTGTGTGTGTGTGTGTGTGTGTGTGTGTGTGTGTGTGTGTGTGTGTGTGTGTGTGTGTGTGTGTGTGTGTGAGCTCAATGGGACAGTGTTGAAGCGATCCAGCCTGGGGGTTTCTCTGCAAAAAAAAGAATGCTTTTCTCCAATAAAGCACAACAAGACGTAAGTTTGTCAATAGGCCAGTTCACAAGTCATTAATCACAGCTTTCAGTATCTCATGGGTTATCGCATGCCAGTCCTAACTACAACTGATTGTATTAATAATCATTTCCAGCAGACCTTTTTGATGAATGATGACCTCTCAAAATGCCGTGTGTGTGTGTGTGTGTGTATGTGTGTGTGTGTGTGTGTGTGTGTGTGTGTGTGTGTGTGTGGGGCATAACCTTAGGGGCTCACTGAGGTCCTAAACACTCTAATGAACCTGAATGTGCGCTCTGATAACCCTAAAATGAGCAACTATATTGAATTTTTTAATTTAAAGTAAATATTCTCCTCGGCTGTTGGGGCAGACACAGATGTAATGTTGAAAGTGAAATGCAGTGTTTCACATAGATCACATAGGGTGGAAAAAAAGAACATCATTTCAGAGAAGTAGAAACAGTCAGATGTTTATTGATCTGTATTTCATCAAGGCACAGTTTACATCAGACAAGCATCATTGCACAGGAGTTTGAGCAGGTGTAATAATTCACATACAATTCCTACACAAAAAGAAGTTGGACACAGCATGTGAAAAATAGAGCATATGTGTGCTGAGTATCTTTAGGTCTGTGTGTTGGTGCCCTTGTGCTTGGACATGTGCACATGATGTAAGCTCGGGAAGAGAGAGTCCTGCCGTTTTGTTCATCAATAAGGCATTAGCTACATTTAGGGGAAAGGGTCTGGGGAGAAAGTTGGAATGGATCTAGGCCTGATAGGAAGGGGAGGTTAGTTACAGAAACAGGGTAAGGAAGATTTAGCTCTTATTGAAGGTTTCAGCAAGGATCCCGAATATTTCCTGGAACTTATTCTTGATGTCTGCGGCTAGAGGCTGAATCCTCTCCCTCATGGCAGTAAGGTCTTCAACTCTGACACTTTGTGCACGGCCATAGGTTTGCCTAATCTGCTCCTTGTATTCTTCAACATAGGGAGCCAACAATGCCCTCGCTTGTTCCACATGCGTAGCAATCTTTTCACGCACAGTGTCCACAATGGGTGTCAGGGCATTCTTGGTCTCTTCCACATTGGTACGGATCTTCTCACGCAGCTCAGCCATAATGGGCTCCATCTTTGTCCTCAGTTCTTCCATTTCAGCTGTGTGCTTGGCATAGTACTCTTTGACGATGGGCTCGAGGTGGTTGCGGTACTCCTCCATGTGTCTTTCGATGACTTCCCTCAGGTGAGCACGTTTGGGCTCCAGCTCAGTTTTCAGGGCCTCAATATCAGCCGCAATTCTGTTACGGAATTCAGCAGTGGATTCAGCCACTGTACTAACGAAGCTGTCGGTCATGGGGGAGACGGAACTCTGCAAAGTCTTGATCTGAGTGTGGAGCTCCTCCAAACGCTTAGCCAGGATGTCCCTGGGAGAGAACAGAAGAGCAAAGAGCAAATGGTGACTACAAACTGTAAAAACTGACTAGGGCAGGAAGTTAAATAAACCCCTAACAATACGTGCACTGATTGCAAAAAGTGGGCCTGATGTGCAAGAATGAACTGTCCTTACTTAAACTCATTGTATGGAGTGCCATCAAGCTGGTCCAGGGATCTGATGGCACCATCCTTCACCTGAGTCATGTACACATCCACAGCAGACCGGATTTGGGCCAGCTGGGAGGGTGCATCAGCCTGCAGGGAAGCGGCTTGAGAGCCTGTGATCAGTGAAGAGGGAAGAAACTGTTAAACTGGAAAGAAGATCAAAGCTGATCTAAAGTTGTACCTGCAGGTTAAATTGTTTCCCTCAGGTTGGAATGCGTGCATTCAGTACTCACCGACAGCCAACAGAAGGGCAAGAGCTAGAGCCACAAATTTCATGGTGCTGGTCTAGAGGGGGAAAGCAAGTGATAATTAATAAATGAACATTCAGTTGGATAGTGGGAATTAATTAATCCAATAGAACTTGAATCTTGCTCCCAAAACAGGCTCAGTAGTCTTAAAAGTAAGAATGCCTTAATAGCACACTCATTGCTGAATTAGCCTGAATGAGTTTGCACTAAACGTTTGGCTTTCTGTCGAAAGAACCTGTAATCTGAGTAGATTACAGAGGACGATTAAGAAGATCAGGCCTAAGCTGCTACATAATCCTGTTTCAGGTTTTGCAGTAAAACAAGGACATAGAATTAGCAGGAGACAGTGTCAGTTCAGAAGCACTTGAGCTTAGAGACAGGATGCCACAGTTTTGTTAGATCTACCTAAAAAAAAAAAAAAAAGAAATTGCTGGAATTAAAATTCTTAATTGTGACTTTAAGATTTTTCTTTTATTATTTGTAACTTTAGGATCATGCTCTTTAGCCTGAGGTAATTTTATGGCAGTTGTCCTCATAAGTTCCCCTGCACTTAATCCTCACAGAATTCCTATTCTGTTTTGCAAGTTCCAGCTAGAGCTGCTCGAGAGTTGCTTCTCTTACCTGGTGGAGTTCTGGACGAGACTGAACAACTTCAGCAGGAGCAGACCTTTTATAGTCCCCGGGTGAGGGACGTGTCCATGTGGAGAAGGGGGGGAGGGGGGAGGTGTGAGGGCTGTGTGTCTCCGTGGAGGTGGACCTCAGCCCCCTGCTATCTCCATCAGCAGGAGGACTGGGGCGAGAGTTCAACGGTCACCTGGTGGGAGGAGATCAGTCTGTACACACAGTGACGCACGCCAGTCCAGCCACTAACTCACAAATATACATTATCAGTATCATACATGAACCAGTCCTCCCCATTTACCACATTTTAAAAACTTGTTTAACTGGCTGCTCCTTCTGGGACAACTGTCAGCATTTTTTTGTTGCTTAAAGAGGACTTTTCACATTCGTCCTGTGACCAAGTGGTAGAAAACATAAAAGGCTGACAAAAACAAAAGCCAGCTCAGTGTGAAGACTGAGCCAGGAAGATGGTGAAATTAGAAAGGAAGTGTGAATATTATAAAGGGTGTAGAGGGTAACACCAGAGGAGAGCTAGATTGGGCTGGTGGGAAAGGGGGTGGAGAAAAATAGAGGATACAAAGTAGTTATAAAAGGAATAAGGTCAAGGGTTAAAAATGTTACCTAAGTAACCACATTTCACAGCATCCTGTTGCGTTTTTCTACATTTTTTGCATTCAATTCAAACAAGTTCCCAGAATGGGAAAGCCACATCATTCCCAATCCAAGTCCTTTCTAAAAGGCTGCCAGGGTAAACAGACACGAGTGAACAGAGGACAGTGACTTTATGCAATCAGCTCTGAAATGCAGTCACATTATACCTAAAGTCACTAAATTGTGGGCAGCAACTATGCACACACGTTCATGCACTAACAATACCACATAACATGTGACCTAAAAATTATAGACTCATATTAGATAACAAATTTTGTCACTGGTGTGTATGCGATGATGATTAATAGGCCAAAGAGTGGTGTTTGCCATCCTGTTGTTTGTTGTCCTATCAACAGTGGACTTTGTCACTGTGGCTTCATGTGATTTTGGGAATAGGAATGTGCACACTGCAAAGAGTTGCCTCTAAATCTATGTATTTATGCATCTGCTGAGGATACTATAATATGTTTTTCTGTGAAAAGAAGTTGCTCCAGAGATGGCAGCATAATTTATATATTTCAGATTTATTTTATTAGCCATCCAGTGTTCATGTGCTGTTGAAATCTGAGTATTCCGATAGGTGCAACATGACGGAAGAAATGTTGCCTTCTATTCCTGAGGGAAGTCATCAAAAGAGACATGGAATAGTTTATTTGAAGAATTTCAGAATTCATCACAGTACAGAGACAGTATTAGTGAAGGTTACTAATGACTTTCTTATGGCCCTCATGTCTTTAAGACCTCATTGTACCATACTGTCCCAAAAGAGCTCTTCGCTCTTAGACTGCAGACTTGCTTATGGCTCCCAGGATACTTTAGAGTAGAATGGGAGTCAGAGCCTTCAGCTTTCAGGCCCCTCTTCTGTGGAACCAGCTCCTAGTTTGGATTCAGGAGACAGACACCCTCTCTATTTTTAAGATTAGGCTTAAAACTTTCTTTTTTGATAAATCTTATAGTTAGTTAGTTACACTTTCATTCATTCATGTGTTTCTTCTTCACTCACCACTTTTTCACTCTCCATGTGTTTATACACCACTATTGCATTTAATTATTAGTAATTCATTTTAAACTCTCCCTCCTATGTGTCTCTGTCGTCCTGTCTCCCTCCTCTCACCCCAACCGGTCGCAGCAGATGACTGCCCCTCCCTGAGCCTGGTTCTGCCGGAGGTTTCTTCCTGTTAAAAGGGAGTTTTTCCCTTCCCGCTGTCGCAAAGTGCTTGCTCATAGGTGGTCGTCTGATTGTTGGGGTTTTGTCTCTATTATTGTAGGGTATTTCCCAGCAGCTGTAAGACTTTATAATCATCACTGCTCCCAACAAAAACCACAATAACCTACACAATGTAGGATAATATATAATATACTGTAAATAGTCCGGCCTGTTAAGGTTCAACACACAGGCACATCATGTACATTGTATATAGTGTTATTATTAGTAGTATTAAGGTTAATTTTGTTTGTTGATTTTATATATATTTATATTCTTTTCTTAATAGTGTGAATTATTATATTTTTACTTATATTTATAATAACTGCGGCTGCTGTTACACCCAAATTTCCCCTCTGTGGGACAATAAAGGCTGTTTCTTCTTCTTCTTCTTCTTATTTACCTTACAATACAAAACACCTTGAGATGACAGTTGTTGTGATTTGGTGCTATATAAATTAAATTGAATTGGCTCAAAGCTGGTGTATTGCTGGGTTACTAGGTGCAGGGTTGCACAATAAAAGTTCAGGTATCCTATATGGTCAATGCAAGTTTCTTTGAACGTAATCTCTGTGTGATTGCAACATAAGTGCATGCAACATGTAGCAAGATACTGCAGAAATAATTCACCTAATAGCAGAGTCTTATAGAGCCTATGTAATATTCAGACAGTAGAAGGCTTTGATGCCATACTTTCATGTCAGAAATGTTCCCTGTAGCATAAATAATTTTTTTTTAAAAAGTAAAAGTTGGAAACATCAGCTTATTCTCCAAAAGCCCTAAACACACGTGGCCACTGGGAAAAGAAGTGAAAAATGCGATTTAAGAGAAAAAAAAATGGCTGTAATGCAACTAACTGGTCATTTTAAAGAATGTCTATGTTGTATTGGAAACAGTTTCTAATATTTTCTTCCACAAATGTATTTGAATGTAAACCACTTTAAGTGAATTCAGCTTCTGAGTTAAGTGGATTGAGTGGGAAATATGACCTTTACAAAATGGTTAGCTACCAAATTCCTCCAATAATCCTAATTTAGAGAACAGTGCGCCAATAGTCACCTATAAGACAGGACAGTACGTTAACTAGTCTACCTTTTATACCTTAAACCAGTAGTTTCCAAAGTCAAGAGTGCTGTGGTCCCCTCTTTAAAAACTTCAATACAAAAGCAGTCAATTTAGGTCCAAGTAATGAGTAATATCACAAACCAAACACCTCCTTCCAGTTTTAATTAATTTTTTATATAAAAATGAATTAAAAAACAAAACAAAACAGAATTTATGTTATTACTGAGGCCCCCCCAGCAGTACCTAACCCCTGGTGAGCTACAGCCCACACTTTGGGAACCACTGCCTTAAACAGTTAAATACTGAGTTTATATGGTAGGACAAACTGTAACTTCTGACTTTTATGGCCATTTTTTGTTGCATTGTTCATTACATTGTGTTTGAAAGTTTTGGTGAGTTTTCACAATTTGCAGCAATTATATTAAATTCAAAGCTCCCACCCCCACCCCCACCCCTCCACACACACACACACACACACACACACACACACACACACACACACACACACACACACACACACACACACACACACACACAATCTCATTAGAAACCATCAGTATTTGCTCTTGGTTTGCTGAGTTTGATGATCTTCCTCTGGTATTGGACTGGGGCTGCTGGTACACACATATTAATTAAGCAGTAATTGTTATTTTCTTCATTAGCCCACAATCCCTCAAAGCCCGGCACAAACACAAGGATGCAGCTATCAAACGGGGTAACATGCAAGCAGTCCCTGTGTGATTTTTCCTTGATGATTGTGTTAAGTGATCATCAGTTGCGTGTCTGTTCCTCTATCTGTGCTCAATTTCAATTAATCC
The DNA here is from genome assembly GCF_007364275.1 of Archocentrus centrarchus. Classification (NCBI taxonomy): domain Eukaryota; kingdom Metazoa; phylum Chordata; class Actinopteri; order Cichliformes; family Cichlidae; genus Archocentrus; species Archocentrus centrarchus. The sequence goes on along the minus strand of NC_044358.1, from coordinate 39,033,801 downwards.
GTCCATTTCCCCATGAAGGCAACAGTTGTCATCCCATATGCTAGCCACTTACAGGCTGAGTAGATGCTGGCCGAGTTTATACATATAAAACCATGTACACACACACACACACACACACACACACACACACACACACACACACACACACACACACACACACACACACACACACACACACACACACATTTGTCTTTGTTGTTTATTCTATGACACCATGGTGTCTGTTTTCTATCTCATGACTTTAATGTGTTCAAGGAGCCAAGCTGAGCCTGATTACTGTGTGAAGGCAGAGGAGTCACTTACTTCTGCCACATCCCCAACTTTTCTTTTTTTTTTTAATCACAGCTTGCCATTTGTCTGACACCAATTAGCACCAATTATCCAGCAGTCGAGGTGAAACATGAATCACAGGTAAACATCTTCACGGAAGAGTGGAATGCACTGCAAATATTATCTGCCACTGGTGTGTGACAAATTACTGCATTACTTAGACCTTACTTGGCTACTTTGCTAGGTTTGGAAAATATGCAACCTGCAGATGTTGCATTGAGCTCTGAAGCTGTGAGATGCATTTTCTATGAATTTTCTGAAAAAAGCTCCTTATTTAAAATAACGACTTGGTGCATGCTCCAACTCTAGACACTGGTCAAGTTAAAAGGCAGAGGTAGGTGCCAGTTTAGCTCACTGGCTTGATCTGGTGACCTGAATGCTGTCAGGCTAATGAAAAAAGGCTTGGGTTTGAACCTGCCTTGAGGCCATTTACTGTGTGTCTTCCCCGAGGTCATTCTATCAGCTTTCCTGTATTCTTGCCACTGTCCTTAAAAAGCCATATATCTGGACATAAATACATGAACTTTCTTGTCATTGTACAATAATCTTCTGGGTTTTTGCCCTGACCCATAAGATAAGAATGTTCTACATATCAGCTGCTCAGAGCAGCTGACCAGGAACGAAAAAGGTCTCATCAGAGGAATGACGCTTATCTGGAACAGCAACCTTTGAGACTGCTTGTGTTGCACGACATTGATTCAGCATCCATACTGAGCAGTCTGTCCATATTACTGCTGTCATAACTGATATCAATAGGACCTCAGGGCTCCTCGTTGGCAAGGCAGCTGCTCAGGTTGCAGATTGTGTAATAACAGTTCATCTGCTGGAATAAGAATAATGTTAAAAAAAAAAAAAAAAGACAAGCTCAAGTGAGCTCACTGAAGCACTGTCAGACAATATGCAGCTGTGGTTCAAAGTTTACATACACTCAAGCTACCATCGACATGAATGTCATTTTAGTTTGGGGCTTTTAATGATTTCTTTGAACTGTTCTTTTTCCACGGTGGAATGATTGTACAGCACACACATCTTTAATGACTTTAAAAAAACAAGAATTGGGTGCACAAGTTTGAATTTATTTTGGATTTACTCTCATCCACACAGGCTCAAAAGTATACACAGAGGCTTAAATATACACCCCCACTAATATTTGGTTAAATGTCCCTTAGTAAGTTTCACCTTGACCAGACACTTTTGGTAGCCATCAACAAGCTTCTAGCATAAATCTGGCTGGACATTTGACCACTCTCCTCTGAAGAATTGGTAGAGTTCATTAAAATTGTTTAGTTTTCTGGCACAAACCCAGCTTTTAAGTGTAGTCCACAAATTTTCAGCAGGGTTGAGGTTGGGGCTTTGGGAAGGCCATTCCAGAAGCGCAATAAAATATTTAGTCTGTGGGGGTTTAGTAGTGCAAAGTAAAGTGGTGCAATAGTGCAATAATAAGGTGTAGTGGGTGCATGTCTGAGTGAGGTGATTGAGGGTGGGAGGTGGGGCATGTGTGCTTGTGTATGTGTGTGAAGGGTGGTGGAGTTCAATAAGGAGATAGCTGTGGGGTAAAAGCTGTTCCTGAACCTAGTGGTTTTTATCCATTCCAAAACCAGTTCTGCGTTTGGGATAATTGTCCCGTAGGAACACCCAGTAATGTCCAAGTTTTAGTTGATTTAAGGTGAAATTGAAGAATTTGGAGGTAGTCCTCCTTTTTTTCACTATTCCATCCACTTTGTGCAAAACAGCCCCAGAGCACGATGCTACCACCACCATGCTTGACAGCTGGTTCTTCCAAACATACATTTTGTCATTGTGGCCAAATAGCACAATCATTGTCTCGCCTGACCATCAAACTGTTCTCCAGAAGGCATTTGGCTTGTCCACATGGGCAGCTGTAAAATTCAGTCACGCTTGAAGGTGTCAGTTTTGGAGCAGGGGCTTCTTTCTCAGTCAGCACCCTCTCAGTCCATGGAGATGTAAAACTCACTTCCCTGTGGACAGGGATTCTGGTGTTCCAGCAGTTTCCATTTCATGACAGGCTTGAGCCTTGGTGGTTCCTGGGTTGTTCCTAATCATTTTCCCCTCATCTGAAGGTGACCGTTTGGGTCTCATTCCAGACCTTGACAAAGTGGTGACACATCCAAATAACTTGTACTTAAGTACAGTTATGTTGATTTGCTTCTCAGATGTAGATTTTTTAAAAAGGTTTTCAATTCAGATTTAATGCCTCATTTCTTCAAAGAACGCAATAACATCAGAGAGTGGATGATGCAGATCTCGAGTCTTTTTAAGCCTTTTTACGAGCTGGAGTTTGAATAATATATCTAAGCATATAAGAGCATATAAGAGACCAAAAGATTCCATGTGTACCCCCCAAAAAAAAAACAAAAGAAAAAAAACAACTGAATAATAATTTCGAGAATGGATCTGAGCTGTGCAGCCCTGTATATTCAAGACCAAATCTGGCAATGACACAAGTATATCTTGCCAAATATGTCACGTTCATATTTAAAATGTTGATTCCATCGATTCAGTTTTGCCTGCTTGGTTTGTAATTTAACCCAGATTTAGGTAAAGTCGACATGTGTAATTAATGCTTTACTAAGTAACTTCTTTCCTGATCAAGGATCACTTTTACAGACAAATGTGGGATAATTGTCTAAAGCTGATAAATATTTCACCAGCAAACCCACCGTCTGATCAGGCACTGGCTGAGGTTCAAAGGTCACGTCATTGTTCCAGCTGCTTCCATGATGGAGCACTGCTCTCAGATCAGCAGGGAAGGTTATCTCAGCTGTAAGCAACAGTGTGGCGCACTCACTCACTTTCTGCAACACATGCACACCACTTCAGGTCGCCATACGCAAGTCTACTTAAGTGTACGTAGGTGGTTTTGCAATGTCACATCTGCTGGGGCCCCTTCGGTTTTAATACAGATATTTGGACGCGAGCCCTGCTCATAGAGTGTCACTGTAGGTTGTATCGCCCTGAGGGCTGTACAGCTTGACAGCAAAGCAAGAAAATTTGCCGTGAACTCAAATAACCTGAGAAGCACAGCTATGGTGATATACAGTCGTGAACTATTATTCAATCGTAAATCTCGCCACACACGCTTTCACACGACAAACGCTCACGTAATCAGAAAATAATGAGGACACACCAGGACATCTTCTATGCCAACCAGCACGCTGGGGGGTTGTCATTCTGATCAGCGATAGGGAACATTATCTACCCTGTTTATGAGGCACTGCAGTCATTTGCTGTTTGGAAGACCGTTCATAGATAATTCAGCTTATTAAAGTGCACAATTAAATTTTAGGACCTTCCAGCTCAAGGGGAACATCTGAAACTTTAAACTCTTGGAGAAGCCAAATCAGAAATACTGAGCTTGGTGATGATAAGGAGGACTTTTTTTGGTTTGACTTTTACTGGCAACATTTATCTAGTGAACATACACTCAGTGGGCTACAAGTAAAAACAGAGATTTTAAACTGCACTAGCTTTACTCTGCATAAATCACGATTTATTTTTTTTTTTTATAATAACTGCATGGTGTTGCAGCTCAGTGACTGCATTACACACCAGAATCTCACATTAGAAGTGTATGTTCTGCGTAGGTGTCGAGTTGATCATCGAAGTTTCAAGGCCAGTTTGTGGTTCTAAAGCTGCCATTGCCCAAGACATGGAGGTTATTCACCCTGACACTAGAACCAAACCACCCACACCAAAGACAAAGCAAACAAATGTTGGGGAAGAAAAGCCATTTCCCCTGAATCCGTGCATGTCAGGGATTCTCAATACTCTGGCACTTTGTTACATAATATTTATTTCTGAACACTTATCACTAGAGAGTGACTAAGTTTCCCTTACAAAATAATATGTGCCTATCATGAAAAAAGCAGCATGTCTACTAGAAACCAAAAAATCTACACAGGGGAGTATGTATGTTAAAGAATGGGGAGTATTTGGAAACTGAAGAGATGATAAGCACCACGATGAGACAAAGATTTAGAATAATTTCCTTTTTTGAGTGCATTATTACAGCTATTATTTATCACAGGAGATTACTGTGAAGTACTCCCCCTGTGCTGCTTGGTCTGCCCTCTTGTGGTTAAAACTCAGTCAAAAGACCAGGACACATGTCGGATTAGTAGTGATATTTCTGAAGCTACAATTCTTCAATCCTTTGTGTGCATACTACTCTGTAAAAATGTAAAACTGCAGACAGCAGTCAGCAATCGACTGAATGAGACAGGTGTCAACAATCTGATATCACACCCTGGCCCCGAGTCTGGACAAAAGCACCATTTGGCAACATCTTTTTAATGCAGTGAGTGAGAGGCTCAGAGGACAGAAAGTGCCATTTGACACACCACAGGGATCCTCACACTTAACTTCCCCTGCAAAAACACCTGCAATTCACATCACCCTATCCCACTGTGAAAAATAAACTCCCTCCTATTAAAGCTGCTTTAACACACGGTCCGAAAAAGAGCAGCTCTTTGAATCAAATGTCACAATAAAGTGTTAAAGGGCTGTCTTTTTTTTTTTTTTTTGCCACCTCACTTTTGGATTGCCTTTATATCATGACTTTAATGTTAACAAGCACCATTTCTGTGGAGCTCTATTTGTCAGCGGGGTGGAGTAGCTTTGTTATTACTCTGTGATACCTTTGACCTAGAGAAGGACATGGTGGAAAAAGTAATGGGGGAGGTTTTTTTTTTTCTTTTATAGATTCAGAATGAATTTTAAACTTCCCCATAGATATGGTAAAAATATCTATATTATATAAACTTGTTTCTCTTCAAAAGTAGATAACTGCATAACATAGCCGACAGCTATTTCAGTCCTAGTTTACTCCTACAATACACAAGAGGAATGAGTGAGAGCAGGATGGATAAGGGAGTCAACACTGTGTAAGAATTACTGATAAAATGTGGACCTAGAACTCTACAATCTGCAGCTTGGAACCCCTTTAAAAGCTTATTCCCTACAGCATACACCTACAACCCCCCACCTCCCAAATAAGAGCAAGATGAAGCTGTACAACAATTGGTGCTTTCAGGTGCACTACTGGCCACATGGATGCATACAAAGGACAGAATCTGCTTCTTCGTCTTCGTGCTCTTCTTCTTTCGCCTGCTCCCTTTAGGGGTCTCCACAGCTGATTTTCTGCTTCCACCTCACCCTGTCCCTAGCATTCTCCTCTGTCACACCAACTCTCTGCACTTCCTCCTTCACTACATCCATAAACGTCCTCTGTGGTCTTCCTCTTTTCCTCCTGCCTGGCAGCTCCATCTTCAAGATTCTTTGTCCAGTATATCCACTGTCCCTCTTCTGCACATGCCCAAACCATTTCAATCTCGCCTCTCTAATTTTGTCTCCACATCGCTAGGCCTGAGCTCCCCCTCTGATGTACTCATTTCTAGTCCTGTCCATTTTGGTCACTCCCAATGCAAATTTTAGCGTCTTCAGCTCTGGCACCTGGCCTCTCATCTTTTTTATCAGTGCCAATGTCTCCAAACCATACCTCACAGCAGGCCTCGCTACCATCTTGTAAACCTTTCCTTTCACTCTTTCTGTTATCCTTCTGTCACAAATCACTCCTGACACTCTCCACCCACTGCACCTAGTCTCCACTCTCTCCTTCACCTCTCTTATGCACTGGCACTGTTGCTTTGGATGGTTGACCCCAGGTATTTATACTCATCTACCTTCACTACCTCTGTTCCTCGCACTTTCACTGTTGCACCTGTCTCCCTCTCATTCATACACATATCTGTCTTGCTTCTGCTGACTTTCATTCCTCTTCATATACTCTACAGAGTATACCTCCACCCGGCCAGGCTCTCTTCCACTTGCTCCTTACTCTTGCTACAGATCTAATCCACTGCATTAAAAACAAAAGAGGACAAAATCAATCATGGATTATTGTCTTTTCATATTAAAAAGTTTGTTATACATTTCAGTGAAATATTGTATTTTGTCTGTCGAGTCAAAAGCTCTTCTGTGACATTTTTTTAAATGAAATTAGACGAAACTGATAATACCTCCCTTAAAAGCCAAGATTCACCAAGAATACGAACACAGATGTTCCGGATATATTAACAAAATCTGAGCTTCCGAACACACGTGAACGCGTCGTGTGGCTCAGCCAATCACATTCAAAAGTCTCCATCGTCAACAGGAAGTGAAGGAAGCGTCCTTGGAGATGTTGTTAGGAGTGTTAATTTCACATCTTTCCCCTGTCTCTGTGCACAGTGCCTCTGTTAAAGAACTGACAGCGAACCGTTTCTTACACAGAGGTTAATGAGAGCAATATTTAAAGTTCGGAAGGTAAACTGCTCTGCGCTGAGCTCCTGAAAGCAACTACTTAGCTTGCTGAGCTAACGTTAAGCTAATGTTGAAATTAGCTGAGATGCTAACGCTAGATTATACAGCTTATTTCGCTTCTTTTCCTTACCGATCCTCATTGCTGTTCTCAGAGGGATTTTACGTTATTATGTATGGAGTGTGGCTTTAGCCCAAAAGCGCCTTGCTAAACAGTGTTGTTTATTGTACACATACACTTACAAGAAGTTAGATAATGAGTGAAATTTACCCCCTTAATGAGAAAACAAAAAATGCCGTGCTTAAAAAAGAGCTGTTGTCGCCATGTTATTGTGTCTCTACATTATGTTTTGTCTCTGCAGCAACCATGACTGCAGCTGCTCTCGTAGGAGACCAGCTGATCCTCGAAGAGGAATACGATGAGAACTACTTACCATCTGAACAAGGTACAACAGCGTCATTGAATTCAATTCACTTTCATTTATATAGCGCCAAATCACAACAATTGCCTCGAGGCGCTTTATATTGTAAGGTAAAGACCCTACAATAATTACAGAATAATTACAATAATTACTTTGATTGCTGAGAAAACCCAGCAATCAAAGTGACCCCTATGAGGAATCACTTGGCAACAGTGGGAAGGAAACACTCCCTTTTAACAGGAAGAAACCTCAGACAGTACCAGGCTCTGGGATGGGCAACCATCTGCCATGACCAGTTGGGGGTGAGGGGAGGGATACAGGACGGTGGTGCGGTGGTTAGCACTGCTGCCTCACAGTTAGAATACCATCTTGAAGGCCTGGGTTTGATTCCACCTTGGCCCAGGCCCCTCCCTCTCTCTCTCTCTGTGTGGAGTTTGCATGTTCTCCCCGTGTCTGCGTGGGTTTTCTCCGGGTACTCCGGTTTCCTCCCACAGTCCAAAGACATTCACTTACTGAGGTTATGTTAATTGGAAAACTAAATTGCCCATAGGTGTGAATGAGAGCATGAATGTGAGTGTGGATGTTGTCTGTCTCTCTGTGTTGGCCCTGCGACACCCTGTACTCTTCCTGTACAGGGTGTACCCTGCCTCTCGCCCTGTGTCAGCTGGGATAGGCGACCCTAAACAGGATAAGTGAATGGATGGATGAACCCAAGATCATCCACAACTGCAGTGCTGTATGGCTTAAATTCCAGAGGTCTGCAGCACTGTATGCTATATGATGGTGTGTAATTTGCCACTGCTGCATTCAGCTCTTCTTCTCTTCTGATCAGAAATCCAGGAGTACGCAAGAGAGATTGGCATTGACCCCAACAACGAGCCCGAGCTCCTGTGGCTGGCCAGGGAGGGCATCACTGCCCCTTTGCCTCCTGAATGGAAGCCTTGGTAAGTAAGAGGAGAGCAGCCCCTTTTCGCTTATGCTCGAGTCTAGCAAATTCAGGTGTTTTACAGCTGTGTGGTGAAGGAGTGGATGTTGGTGACCTTGCAACTCATTACAAGTGGTCTGTTATTGACACCTGAACATGCAAGTGTGTAGCAACTGGTTATTATTACTTGTAGATAGGTGCTAGATTAGATTAGCATACTAAATTAACATAGCCTTGCCTTTGAAATTCTGGCTCAGAGGTTTTATATATTTTAGCTTCATTGTGTCCTCAATGAGTGGTTTGCTGAGTTGTCTGTTATGTAGAGACACAACACTGGTTCATCCCTGCGTTAGGTGCCTTTTTATGCTTGAATGAGTCACAGGTCAGTGTTGAGCAGCTTAACAAACAGAAAGAAAAATGCAGCCAATGTCCAAACAAAAACTTTGAATGACCTTCAGAAAGCCTGGAGAACTACTGCTCAAGATCACTTTAAAATTTTACAAGAAAGTCTGGCTTCTAGGAAGGAAAATATAAAGAAGTGAGGGGTGGCTCAAGACTTTTGCACAGTACAGCAAACGGCCGCTTCTTCCTTTTTCCTTACCATAGCCAGGATGTGACAGGGGACATCTACTACTTCAACTTCTCCACGGGTCAGTCCACCTGGGATCACCCCTGTGACGAGCACTACCGACAGCAGGTGGCCCAGGAGCGTGAGCGAGCTCAGATGACAGCCACAGCTGGGGGCGCAGGAGTGAAGAAAGACAAGAAAAAGAAGAAAGAAAAGAAGGAGAAGAAAGAGAAGAAAAAGAAGGAGCTACTCAAAACTCCAGGGGTGAGTGACTCTATCTATCTATCTATCTATCTATCTATCTATCTATCTATCTATCTATCTATCTATCTATCTATCTATCTATCTGTCTATCGGTTTATTTCAATGTCTATTGCAATGTTGAAGGCCATCAGTTCATGTTTCACTTTTGTGCTGTACAGCATGATGATGCCTTCATAGTGTGAGCACAACGTTATCATCAGGTGTGGTCAGTTGCTGCTGATGTTTGAAATGTCTCTCAGGCCTTCCGTCTGTCTTTCAGTTAGATGTTAGATTCAACTCATTGTCATTGTGTGCACAAGGCACAAAACGAAATGTTCGTTCCAGATCTCTCATCCAGAGACGAGCATCTGCGGTCATGCAGCCAGAGACCGGCGCTACCGTTAGGCAATGTGGTTTAAGTGTCTTGCCCAAGGACACAACGCAGCGCAGGGACAGGGGCTTGCAACCTTCCGGCTGCAAGGCGAGCGCCTACCCACTGCGCCACTTCCACTTCAGTCCAGGAAATGTTGTGGAAAAAGTTAATAAATGGTCTCCTTTTATGTTTTGAATGTATTACAGATTTGTGGGCTAATGCGCTCCCAGTGCTGGTGCTAAATTCGGATAAATGGGAGTTACGTCAGAAAGAGCATCCGGCGTAAAAGCTTTGCCCAATCAAATATGTGAATCCATCTGCCCAGGCGACCCCTTGGGAAATAAGGGAGCCGCTGAAAGTATGATGTTTAAAAAATCCCAGTTGAGTCTATTTGCTACCAAATACAGTTTAGCAATAGCTGAACGCGAGCTAACGTTTGTCTGCATTTTTAAAAAGTTGTTGCAGATTTTTGTCCTTTAATTTTGTCCTCTAAAATGTCTTAGATACTAAAGGTTAGGCAGGGGCAATTTCAAACATAAAGGCATGAGTAGCTTTTACTTAGCAGTTAACTTCACACAGAGCTCACAGGTCACTTCGCTGACTGTGTTTCGTCTCCTGTAGGCCCTCAGTTCATCTCTGGGACCTCTACAGTCTTCGCTTACCGCCTTGGCTCCTCTGCGAGGTCTGGACGCCCCTGGCCAAAGCACTTTCTCTGGATCTGCACCTGCTCTGCGGGGGTCTCTCGGTAGCTCCGGTGGGCTGGAACCCCTCAAGACAACCCTACAGGTAAAAACCTCATACTAGATGAAGGATAAATTGATGTGCTTTTCACTCTTTTATCCCTGCCGACTGTCTTACAGTATATGCCATTTTCGGTTCATTCTTTTCCAGACTCCTCGAAGCAGTGGGGCAACCAGGATTTTTGGCAGTCAGCAGGAAGAGAGAGTATCACTTACTTTGCCCAGTTTTGATAGCGATGATGACAAAATCTCAGAAAACGAGGTTGGTTTGACTTCCTGTCGCTCCCGGAAATACACTTCTCGTCCTTCTGTAACCAGAAATTTTTTCCTTTCCAGCCAAGTCCTCGTGGTTCAGACAGACTATTGAAGAACCTCCACCTAGATTTGGATGCCCTCGGAGGAGGCCTAAAGTATGAGGTAGACAGGATAACTAGCTTTTTACAACTCAGCTTTATTATTAAAAAGATAGAACTAACATCATTGACCATTATGTGCCTACTACCTCCTACACGGTATTATGTGCTTCCGACATGTTAAGTTTCCTGTATGAATGTTTACTTCAGGACAGTGAAGCCAGTGGTGCAGCACCAGCCGAGGAGAGGACGGAGCCAGAGTTGCAGGATTTGGCCCCGTCTGGAGACCACAGCCCTGAACCGCCATCACAGCAAGTAAAAACGCACAACACCGCTTGTCATTCAGCCCCCGAGCATCATTTCTGTCTTTCTCGCTCTGAACTTTTAATGTTAAAACCTCTCTGCCATTTCTACCCCGCTCACCTGTGTGTGTGTCTTTGAACGGCCGCGGTGTTTTGTTTATTGCGACTTGGCCACGTGTGGCGCTTTCGAGGTATTATTATGATTGCGGACGTTAATGTTGTTTTTCTATTTTTAAACTCGAGGTTTTGCACAAAGATCAGAATGTGTATGTGAAGACTGGGGTCTCAGGTACCTTTCTTCTGGTAAAACTGCAGCGTGAGATATTTTGAAAATACACAGTGGGTGCTGTATTTTCACTATTTGCTTAACTTAAAGTATAATCATGTATAGGTGCTAATATAAGTGTGGTTATCAATACAATAGTGGACCTTTCTCATTGTCTCGTCTAACTGTGTTCTCTAAACCATGTGTTTTTCCTTCTCTTGTGTCTCTTTGACCTTTAAACCTCTCACCTTTGCACTGTGACCCGTGTGTGTTCCTGCAGCTGCTGTGCTGCTGGGATCTGTCCTACGGGCACGGCTGTTACTGTGTCTTCCTCTTTGTCCTGCTGTCCTCCTACTGCCACTGTTACTGCTTTGCTGTCTAAACAACAAGAGCATGGCTCATCACCATCAAAACTAATAATGATTTTTTTTTTCTTTTTTAAATTTACATCATTCACAGTGTAATTCCTTACCATCACCACTGAACAGTAAATCCTGTAAATCCTTTTCCTTGAAATATACATGTAATCTAAATAGGGCCAGATTTACTAATCAGGGCAAGTTAGATTAAAAAAAAATTCAGTTTTGTCTTCAGTAACTGAAGAGCTGCTCTACTGGGTTGAGTCAGGCGACTGGCATAGTGGAGGAATGCAACAGTTTCTGTAAAATATTTCAAAATTGTAATATCTGCTTGCAAAAGGGGCAAAAACTTTGTGGGAAATGTAAATGTAATGTAGAGTAGGTTGGAAGTAAAAAAATATCAAAGCATGACTGAACACAGGAAGGAGAAGTCACACTTAAAGGCTTGCAGGGATTTCTGATCAGTAGCCTGTATTTATTTTGCTTGTAACAAAAGCAGTCTGTTGTGTAGTTGTTGCTGTGTGCTGTCTGTGGTTCTGAAAAAAGGCAGGAAATTTAAGATTTCGTTAAAGATCATTTTTGATGAAAGCGATGCTTATGTGAAAGAAAGAGTTTACAAAAGCCTTTATCAGGGCAGACATGCAGGAGGTTGATTTCCCCTTCAAAATAAGAAAAAAAGGTTTCCTGGCAATCAGTGTGTACCGATGTTCCAAATAAATTAACATTGCTTAATATAGTTGCTGCTCTTGGTGGTGCACCTCTCGAGCAGCAACTAATGTTGACATGTGAAGATTAAAATGTGCCAAAACCATAATCTGTAGATGGACCCAGTAACCATTACATAACCCACTGCGTTAGTAAAGTCCAGCTGTGATGTTTCCATCTTTATACTGGATCTGAGAAAGGAAGGGATGCTGCATGCTCATACCCTGCTTTATCATCCTTTTTGACTCTAATGGTGACAGTACGTTACAAAATGAACATTATGCTGTCATTTTTTCATAGAGCTCTTTTTAACTAGACTTCTTTTCATGACCAGAGGAGTCGCCCTCTGCTGGCCATTAGAAGGAATCCAGGTTTAAGGCACTTTTACTTCTTTTATATACAGTTTGTGGTTTAAATACGCAGTTTTTAAATAATTGTAAATTTCTTAGTTGACTGATAGTTGACACTGGAGGAAACAATAAGGCCAGCTGTGAAAAAAAAAAAAAAAAAAGCTGTGTACATGAGGCTCCATTGCTAAGGTTTCATTACTTGTCTTTAGTAACTTCCAATATTTTTTTTTCACTAAAAGAAACCTTGCACCAAAACCATAACCATGGCCTAGTTTAATTTTGAAATGACAGAATTTCTTGTTGATTTAGCAGCACAAATGTGTACTGATTCAGTGCTGGAACAAGGAAATCACAGTCATAAAACATACCTGCTCAAACTTGCCTCTGTGTGTGTGCCTGTGTTTGAATGTGAGACCCAGAACAACAACCTTTGTATCTTTTGTTTGCGCAGACATGCATGTTCTCATTTGTTGCATTTATTTTTATGTGTTGACTGCCTAACGATGTGTCGGTTTTGCATGCAGTCATGTTTCAAGAACATCTCACCTCCACCATCTTTCACTTGATGGGGGGGCGGAGGGTCACAATCTTTTTTCTGCCTCCTTCCCTCACCTTACTTCCTCCTCCCCCTTCTCTCCCTTATGTCTCTGTACGCCTGGCTTTCTGCCTCTGTTTGGGACGGATGGACCGTTCTTCCTATTACCCTCCACCCAGGACTCTCTGAAGGGCCGCCACATCCACCTTTCTCCCCAGACAGGCAGTGGAAATCATGTCAGTGAGGAGGGGCCTGGTGCCGGTACCCCTGAACTTGAACACTCTGCTGAACATTCAGAAGAGGAGGTAGCAGAGGAGTTACGTGAGGAAGAGGAGGAAGAGCAGCAGGATAGACAGTTAGACAAGAATGAAAAAGGAGCAAAAGAGACAAAAGGAGATGTAGAAGATGAGCTGGTAGGTGGGGAGGAAGATAGAAAAAGCCAAGAGGATGTGAAAGAGGTGGAGGATGTTCAAAAAGGAAGTAATGCCGCTGTAGAGAATGAGACAGGGGAAGGGGAAGATGAGAGTGATGGGATAAAGGAGGAGTGCTGTGAAGATGAGAATGAAAATGAAGATGAAGACAGAGAGGGAAACGAAGCGGTGCAAAAAGTAGAAGAGGAATGTGAGGAAAGTAGCAATGAAGTCGTGAAGAAATGCTCTAACAGTGAACAAGATAGAGAGAATGAGGAGGAGGAGGAGGAGGAGGAGGAGGACAAAACCAACAAAGAGAGAGATAAGCTTGAGAAAACCATAAGTGATGGAGAGCAGAATGAGAGAAAGAAAGAGGAGATCGAGATTAATAGCAAAGGACGGCAGGAGGAGGAGAGCGATGGGGTTCTGGAGAGGTGCTCTCTAAGCCAGAGGAAACTGACAGAGAGTGATGAGGTGTTGGAAAGATGTGTGCAGAGCGAAGGAGAAGATACAGAGAGGGAGGGAGTGGAGATAGAGGATGACTCAGATGGCCAAAAAGCATCAGACAGCGAGGAGGAGGAGCAGGAGGAGGAGGAGGAGGAGGTCATTGAGGTGTTTAAAGAGGAAGCAGCTCATGTCCAACCAGCCAGTAATGCTTTCAAGATGAAAAATGTGACAAAAGATTCCTCCCTTGCTGCAGAGGTACGGTCCGATGTTGTACCTCTGTGTTGCCTCCCACCCTCCTACCAGCCCTAGTCTTGCCTGACTTTTGCAAGCAGGTGCATGTAGCTCTGAGACTCCAACTCCACTTGCTTAGGGGCTGCATTTCCTCTGCGACTTTACGTCATCATTCACACACTGCATGATAAATTGGGCAACAAGTCAATCCATTTGAGCCCCTGAGGACTGGATTGGAACATTTTACCATTGACAGTGTAGACTTTTTTTTAGCTTACGTGACCTTAGGTTGCTGGTTTAAGTTATTTGTTCAGACAAGACGCTCATGTCCCACCATCTTGCCCCTTACCTCCAGAGTCTGCTTGCTTCAGTTCCAGAATGATTTTACAGTGTGCCTGCCTGCTTGCACCCTGGCCTTGGTTGTGTTTGCATGTAGGCTTTGGCTTGGATTTACACTGAGTGTCTTTCTGTGGCTCTTTGGTATAGGCAGCATGCTTGGATGTCCAGTGTTGCTTGTGGGCAGTTTGGTTGTGTATACATGTGCAGTCAGGTTGCCATTCAGAACCGTTACCTTATCAGTGTGTGTATTATTGCAGGAGTCTGAAGCCAGTAAGCACATTGAGGGGGCTTCATCTTCCATAGATGACAAGGTATGCACTATAACTAATTTACCATTTGACCAACTAAAAAACACTAAAAAAAGAAAACCTCCAAGATGGTCACGGTCAAAAATCAAAACAGAAAAACTGTGACTCATTTCAAATTACAGTCCTTCATCCCAGAGATAAACAGATTTTGTGGCGACAATGACACTTTTTCTAGTTGTGATCCACAGATAGGCAAGCTTGGACAAGGTACGGTGATCTAAACGGTGTCAGATTATCAAAACATCTCCAGATGGTGTCATTTTCTTGCACAAATATTTGTGGATTTTGAATTAAATACAGCATGAGAGCATAGGAAAATACAGGCAATAGAGCTGGTTACAAAAAACAAGTGTTTGTCACAAACAAACAAACAAAAAAAAGTTTTTACAAAAACGGTAAAATAAATGTCTTTTTGTGGCTTGTAATTTCAAAATCCAAAAAGCTGCCCTTAGGTAAAGTTTCTTTTCACTGTCACATCCTTCTATAGAAAGTGGGATGTGGCCAAAGGGTTATGATGCAGATGAGTTCCTGTTATGGAAGTCATGGTAGTGTCTTTCTATACTAATACAGTGCCAGTCAAAAGTTTGGACACCCCTTCTCATTCAGTGTTTTAATTTTCTTTCCTACATTGTAAATTAATACTGAAGTCATCCAGACTATGAAGGGACGCATAAGGAATTCCATATGTATTTCTCCAGAGTCTGGATGACTTTAGTATTAATTTACAATGCAGACAATTTTTAAATAATGAAAAAACCACTGAATGAGAAGGTGTGTCCAAACTTTTGACTGGTACTGTACATATTTGTGCATATTTCTGCAGATGTATTTTTATTCTTCCAGTGAAAACAAAAAGAACATCACACCTTTTGAAAAGAAAAATCAATTTTAGCCAGCAGACAGGAACACTGTTCTATTTCTACATGCCAGAGGCATTTAAAGGCTTTATTATTGTTGCTCAAAGGAGAACACCTTGACATTTTTAGATTTTAAAGTCTATGTAGTCCCATTCCAAGTCCCGTGGCAGACTGGTGTATTCTGCCTTTCGCCCTATGGCAGCTGGGATAGGCTCCAGCTCCTCTATGACCCTGAATTGGATAGGCAAAAGAAGATGGATGGATGGATGGATGGATGGATGGAAGGAAGGAAGGAATTTCCTTTCCAAAGAGCTGATCAAACAACGCAATTTAAATCCAGGAGGCACTTCTACTTAAGCATTGTATTTTTGTCTGC
The DNA here is from genome assembly GCF_007364275.1 of Archocentrus centrarchus. NCBI lineage: Eukaryota > Metazoa > Chordata > Actinopteri > Cichliformes > Cichlidae > Archocentrus > Archocentrus centrarchus. Next base: position 39,018,045 of record NC_044358.1, on the reverse strand, counting down.
CTCTTCATAATAATCTTGGTTTTGTATCTTTCAGCAGTTGCAGAAGGTTCTAGACATCGACTCTCTGTCTAATGCAGTCAGTCCAGTGGAAAAAGCTGACAGAGAAGAGGAAGAAGAGGAGAAAGGAGGAAAGGGGGAAAGGAAAGGAGGAGACGACAATGATAGGTGCCTTTTGTTTAAATGTAATTCCTGAAAAACCTCTGCTGTGCTCGGTCTAGGTTGCTTTATCCTTCTAAGAAGTTGCACTTCATAAGTTAGTCTCTTTTTTTCAGTAAAGAAACATGCAGCTACTGTCTCAAAAGAAAGCGGTACACTGTTGGAAAGTATACACAACTTGTCCATTCATAGAATGTGATGAACAGCTGCAACACCTTTAACTCTTTGACTTTAACTCTTTATTTTAGGCAGATTCTGGCCAAAGACAAAGACCTTTCTCCAGCCCATAAAGTTGACCGGTTCGTCCTTCACCAGTCCAGCCCTTCACCATCACCCTCCAGCTCCTCACATTCAGAGGAAGGAGTCAGCCATCAGCAAATGGCCCAGGGCCTCGGCATATCTCTGGGGCTAAAGAGGCCTGAAACTTCCAGGGGTCGACAGACACGGTTTTCGAACATCCAGCCTGATTTTGTTGAGCGCTCCTTAAAAAAACAAGAGAGCGCTTTGGAAGAAGAGCCAAGTGGGAAAGACGAGGAGAAGAAAAGGAGAGAAAAAGAAGAGGAGGAAGAGGAGGAGGAGAGGAAGAGGGTAGAGAGACAGGAGAAGAGACTGAAAGAAAGAGAGGAGATGGAGAGGGAAAGGAGCAAGGCTGACCAAGAAATGGAGGAGGAGAGGGAGCGCATAGTTATGGAAAAGGAGAAGAGGATCCGTCTCCTCCAGGAAGAGGTGAAAAGAGAAGAGGAGGAGGAGGAGATGAAACTGAAGGAGGCGACTGAGGAAAGACTGAGGTGGGAAGAGTTTATTACATTGTAGTCCTCAGCAAACTTCATTACAGCCACCCATCAAGTAACAGAAGTCAACAAATATAGCACCTTTAAATTTGTTTTGTTTTTTGTTGTTTACTTCCTGCTTTTTATTATTATCATATGAGGTATGAAACTAAGTTTCTTTATTTGCATGCATCTCCCCAGGGCTCTGCGGGACAATCTCCTGTCTAAAAGGAAAGAGGAGGAGGCCACGCTGAACGAGGAGTCTGACAGAATGATGGCGGAGCTCGGAGAGTCTGTGAAGAGGGAGAGGGAGCAGCAGCAACACAAACTCAGGTCACACTTAACACACATCAGAGCAGTCGTTCTTAAAACCCCATGAATTTATATCGTCATGTTGACGTGAACATGAAAAAAAAAAAACAATCCCTGTATTAACATCAGTGTCTGTGTCGTACGCTCAGGGAAGAGAGTGAAGTCCTGTTAAAGGAGTTACATGTTGCCCTAGAGGAAGAACAAACCGCAGTACGGGAAAGACTGGAGGCCCAGAAGAGGCAGGACATCGAGCATCTGAAGGCGGAGATAGAAGAGGAGCTGGAGACTGAGAGGAAGAAGCTCCAGAGAGAGAGGGAGGAGAAACTGGACTCTCTGAAACAGGAGGTAACTGCTGATGCTGGCCCTGGTCATTTTTCATTTTGTTTTTAAGTCATAAGTGAGTACCCCGAGACAGCTTGTCATTACAGCAATGATTCTTGGTCCCCTTGGTGATGCGGTACAGGAGCTCTATGTACACAAAGCACGGTGACGGTTGAGGATTTCAGCTTTCGTGGCCGTCTCCAAAAGTCACCGGAAAAACTCGCTAGATTAGTAATAACATAACCGAGGTGAATTTCTTTGTTCTGCCATCAAAATTATTCTGATGTTAAAGATTAGTTCCATGTGACTTTTGACCCTGAGCCCCACCAATGGGGTGCGCCACATTTCGAGAGTCACTGCTTTACAGAAATACTAGAGCATGAAACAGTGGTGCAAATAGCTCAGCAGTTGGAAAAAATTTCAATAAAAACAGAATGCGGTGATTTGCAAATCTCATAAACCCATATTTTATTTGTAATAGAACATAGAAAATGTATCAGATGTCTAAACAGAAAAAAACGTACAGCAGCAAAAGGCTGGAAAAGTAAGTGGTATTAAAAGGAAACAGCTGGAGGAACATTTTGCATCTAATTAGGTCAACGCTTCAGTGACTTGATTGGGTATAAAAAGAGCATCTTAGAGAGGCAGTTTCCCAGAAGATGGGGAGAGGGTCACCAATCTGCAAAAAAACTGCATCTGAAAATTGTGGAAAATCACCTGGCTGCATTAAAAACAGTCATGATTCTGTCATGGAGATTGCTGCATGGGCTCAGGAGCACGTTCAGAAATCACTGTCTGTGAACACAGCTCACTGTGCCATCCACAAATGCAGGTTAAACGTCTATCATACAAAGAAGAAGTCATATGTGAACATGATCCATCTTCTCTGGTCCAAAGTTTATTTAAAATGGACTGAGATGAAAGATGAAAGTCAAAAACTGTACTCCAGTCAAAAACTGGATCAGATGAATCGCTGCATCATCTGGAATATCCATCTTATCAGTGCTCAGTTCAAAAGTCTACATCTCCCAATGCACCCCCATTGGTGCCAATTCCATGGGGTTTGGCACCCCTCCAAGATCGCTTTAATTGCATTCAAACATCCCCACAACATTGACAGAACAAGCCACTATACTCAAAATTTGGGAATACATCAAGTGACACGTAACACACGAGTTTAGAGTTGGGGCTGTATATTTATAGCTGCTTTAATAATGAGCGAGGCCGTGTCATGCATGAAAAGTCATCCCGTTTTAGTAGAATTCTATTAAACGCTAACTCACAGACTGTGTGTCAGCTCACCTGTCTGAAGTAATGGACACAGATTTGCTTTTAGAGTCTGTCTCTTGTCTCAATGTGGGAGATAATTTATTATAAGTATGCGTATGACATTAATGCTGTTGTGTCACGTACAAATGTGCGCATTTCCCGTGCTTTGGAGAATCTTATGGATTAGTCTTGCTGTTGTCTGGTTCTGCAGGTATAATAAATAAATTCTAAAAAAAGACTTCTAGAAACAGCTGGAAGCAACAAACTAACTTTGGCTCTTGTTGACCTTTTGATAAATTTGTTTTATTGTAGTGAGCCTTGTTAATCTGGCAGGTCCCAGGCTCTGCCAGTAGCTGTAAATTTGAGTTCTTAGAAACTGTATTTATTCAAAGAGTCAAATGTTGCCCCTGTTATTTAGCAATCTGGACTGAAAAGCAAATGATGGACTCACACTAGATGTTTGCAGGTTAACCTGGATATTTGTTGTCTTGTGTAGGGAAAGGGACTCCAGAAGTCAAGCTTTATTATGTTCATTTTTATAACTCAGTCCCGTTAGCCTCCTCAGCACAGCTCTATTTTTAAGATGTTTTCTAGAGTTAGACTCACCCAGAGCAAGGATTCTTCATGATGGTATTAACAACATATATTGTGTTATAAATCCATGACAATTTCCCTTTTTTGGACCTAAATTCTTGGCATCACTTTACAGTTGCGGCTTTGTTTATTTTTTGTAAAGGCAGCAAAGACAGACGTTGCCAGGAGCAAAAGTGTTTCCATTTGAACTGACAAATTATCTCTGTGGCTGCATTTTGCTACTTTGATGTAATAATGTAAACATCAAAAACAACACAGGATCCAAAAGTTTGCTTTGATAGTACACGGTGGCAGGGAACACAGCAAACACGGGTTAATGATCCGTCTGTGTTTGCACTTTTCTGTCTGTATAAAGGTCAAAAGCACAGAGAGGAGGAGGGAGCTGATGATGAGCCCACGGCCTGAGCTGCAACTGGCTGAGTACCACCGAGAGGTTAGAGGACACGCATTCATGTACAATATTACATCATCATCATCTTTGTGAATATGAGTACAAGTAACATTAGAACTGTTGTTGCTTTTTTTTTGTTCCTGTACCACCGCCCAGTTGACCGATGTGCTCCAGGAAGTCCGAGAGGAAGTGCAGCGGGATCACGAGAGGAAGCTGGAGCAGTTGAGGGATGACCACAGGAGAGAGATTAACAGCATAAGAGAGAAATACCTGGATGAGGTCAGGGGGTGTTGCAGATTTAGCTGGTGCAAGCTCTTGTCACGTACAATTTGCAGCTGCTGAAAACAGAACTATATATGCATTTAAACTGATGAGTAGCTTTTTAAATTCAAAATGTTCGTCGGCAAAGAGGCTCAAAATCATTACTAACACTCCAAATCTTTTTAATCCTACAGAGTATTTAGTTTTTATTAAAAAGAGAAAATTGATATGCTTACAGTGATCTTTTTTGATGGCTGGAAACCTTGTTAGAGTCAAAAGGGACCTTTTATGCTTCTCATTTTATGTGCACTCTTACAATGGCAGATGCTCATAAACACATAGCCAGTGTTTCAAGTAATGAACTCAACTTATGCACAAGTAATCCCCATGAGCCAAAAGATATTCAGAAAGAGCCCGGCCAATATAGCACCTTCAAGGCCAATATCGATACTTGGCGATTTAAAAATCCAATATATCATTCAATATTTTTTTCTTTCAGATACAAAAATAATAAACAGCTTTTCCCAACATTTGTTATGTAGAGTTATTTATGACAAATGGTGATATGAAAATAATGTTTTACTATCACAAGTCGTTTTACCCCCTGCCTGACTCTGCTCAGCTCAGCTCAGATCAGCTGTTTGTGTTTGTGCTGTTCCAAACAGGAGACTGCCCTCTGGTGGACAAACTATGCAACATCAATAGTCATAATAAGGTTGAAGGGTGCTTCTCCCTTCTTTACTTTCTAATATATTGCCAATACCAAAATAATAGATAATGCCAGCCCAGGCTCAACTTCAGATTGCTCTACACACTCTTGGCTTCATATCATATCAATAAGAACAGATTTCCCTAATATGATCACTTCAGGCACAAACGCCCCATTTACCTGCTGTTTCCATCTACTGTTTACAAGGAGCTAATCAGATTTGTCAGAAGAAGGCTGGGTTAAAGGGTGGAGGGCCTTTAAGAGGAGCTAAACGAGTTACTCTAATAGAGTCCATGAAAAAAAAAATATGGAAATGAGGACAAAAGGTTACCTTTAAAACAAAAGAATGTAAAGAGCTTTTCTCAGATTGTCTGTTTTGTGTTTAATTTAAAAAGCAGAATAGTATAAGAGGTTTTTGCCTCAAAGCTTTCAGTGCTCAGTTTTTACAGTCAAGCAAGATACAAGATCAGTCATGTCATCGTGTCTGTGTCTTAGGAGACTGCTCAGAGGGAGCGCTTGCTGTCCACTCTGCAGGAGGACAGAGAGCATCTCCAAGCCTCACATGCCGTCCAACTGGAGAAACTCCGCTTACAGCTGGATGCACAGATACAAAAGACTGAGCTGGCACACTCACGCAAGTTAAGACAGGGCAGACACACACATTCACTAACTCTGCAGTGGGGTTTATAAAATGTCTGCCAAGCTATCATGAGGAAGGGTAAAGGTGAGCCTTTTCTGAAATGAAGTCATCTTATTTCTTTGTGCAGGAGTCAGAGCTGCAGGATTTGGCGGATCAATTGGAGCTGAGAGCCAAAGAGCTTAAGAGCCAGGAGGCCATGCTGCAGACCAAGGTCTCGCTTAAACAATGTATGCTCTGCTGGCACTTAGCTGAACTACATGGACTAATCATTTCTGCCTCCTATCAGGCGTCAGATCTGAAGAGGAGGAGGAAGTTGCTTGGAGAAGAGGAGCAGGAAGTGGACAGACAGCTAGAGGTACGAAATCATACTTTTTCCTAATAAATAGATTATATTCACTCGCTTTGTGATCTGCACACTTTCTTTTACCTTCCTACAGGCCTTACCTCGGCTGATCCAGGAAAGAGACCGGCTGAGGGAACAGCTGGAGAGGATGAGAGAGGAGAAAGCTCAAGCCCGAGAACTCATCCACAGAGCCAGGGAGGAGAGGAGTGAAGCCAAAGAGGAGGAGGAGAGGCTGAGGGAGGAGTTAGACAGAGCCAGGGAAGAGAGCAGGAGAGCCAGGGAGGACAAGGAGCAACTGGAGAACAAGGTGGCGCTGCTGCAGGAGAGATGTGACCGCCTCAGCCGCAGAGTCAGGTGGAGGTTTCCTACACTAACAGCTTTCAAACTACATGCTCAGATTTGTCATAGTATTAAATGGCAAAATTACAGTAGAAGTAAATGTTTTGTTGTAAATGTGTCCACATGAAAAGTATGCTGCTGTTGTTTTGTCAGCGAGCTGGAACGAGGCCAAGGGGCGAGCACGTCCACCAGACAAGAGCAGGACACAAAGAAGGCAGAGAAGGTGACGACGCCCTGCAGTGACAAAGGAGACACATCACTGCATGCAGATGACCTGGAGGAGCCACCGCTCTCCCCTATACCTGACAGCCACAGCAGCATGGACGAGTAAGGGGAGCACAGACGGAGTACAAACCAGTTCAGTTTAGTCACAAATTAATTAAAATACAAACTCCAACACAATAATAATTAAAATAGTTAAATGTGAAATGGGACTCCCCAAACGCTAACCACAGCTTATAAATAGCTTATAAACATATAAACACACCTCAGTACCTGATCATCATGATGCTTGATCAGGCTTATAGTATTTAAATGAAGCAAGGAATATCACTCATACAGAGTGTGACATAATAGAGTACCCAGTGTCTGATGTAAAGAAAATTCAAGACCATACGAATAAACCCCCTTTCTAATAATCCCAATATCTAAAATCTAAACTAAACTAATACGATTTGAGAAACACACACACATAAACAAATAAATAAGAATTCAGAATTCATCGTTTTCCCAGCGTCCCGCGTGCCAACAGCAAGTGAGTAAAGTAATAAAATCATTAAGATGTGTTTGTTACAGAGCAGAGACAAAGCAACAGGAGCATATTTAAATCATAATGATTGTTGGCTGATCTGAGCCCATCTTGTCTTGATGACTTCATCTCTTCCTTCCATAATATGGAAATCAGTACAGTTATAAATTCTTATGGATTAATGCTTGCTTATGGTTTAGCACTTTGAAGAATTTGTAGCTACTCTTGAGTTCTAATGTTTGTATAATAGCATTATTAAAGCATGCAAGTTTGGATTCAGACTTGTAGTGTGTGTGTATCTACAACAGCTCCCATCCTCACAGATGTTCTACGTGTGCAGGTTCCGGCGGTACATCTCCTCACACGGCACCTCCATCCAGAAGACCAAACTCTTCCTGGAGAGGGAGAGCAGCCGGCTGATGGAGAGGCAGGCGGCACTGCAGGCAGCCCAGGCCCCCAGTCAGGGAGGAGCGACCGAGGAGATGATAAGAAGCCTTCAGCAGGTATGGTGGCGCGGGACGTGTCGGATCTTTATTGATCAATCGACTGATTTTTAAAACAAGATGTAAACGTCCCCTTGTTGTGTCAGGAGGCCAGCAGTGTGGCGGAGCTGCAGCAGACCGTTCAGAGAGGAAACAGTCTCCTGCAGAGGAAAGAGGAGCACCTTCAGCAGCTGGAGAGCTCTATAGCCAAAGAGGTCAGGAGGTCATCAGCCTGCATTCTGTGTGCTCATTTAAAGTGATGCATAGAATATGTTTATGTAATGTATAATCTTATCTTCTAGTAATTTAGGATCATCCAAGAGCCACGCTAAACAGCTTGATACCATTTGCTTTATGTACAACTATGAAATGTGTCTCAGTGGATTGGGAGTATCACCTGGATTGGATTTAAGTGTAGCAAAGGGAATTTTTACTTTAAACGAGATGTCTTGATGACTGTAACGCCTCGGTGCCTTTTCTACCCAGCTGCTGTTTGAGGATTTGTCTCGGCTCGCCGGAGAAAGGAGGGTGACCTTTGATGTGACTGAGTCAGACCTCAGCAGCACTGTGGAGCCGCCGGATGGGACAGGTAACCCATACTTACCAGCTCGCTCACTGAGCACACAAAACAAAGGAATCAAAATGGCTTTTTAATTCAGTCTAAATGCTAAATTTCAACATGTGACCCAGCACTGTGGGCCTTGCCTCATTCCCTCTCTGTTGGGGTTCAGCTTTCCCCTTTAATTAATCAGCTGTCTGTATGTTTGAACTGAGGGTCAGTGTTCCTGGAATATGTGTCAGTATTAAACAGCCTTAATAGCGTCAAAGCTATTGATACTGCAGCCTAAAAAGGTGTAAAATAAGCAGATGTTGTCAATCCTCTTTATTACTCTTGCTTCTGTTTAGGCCTTGGTAACATTTATGCAGCCTGTGACAAATAAAGAAAAGAATGCACCATTTTTCTTTCATGACAGATGATGTAATATAGAAGTACAGAAGGAGACTAATGGAGAATCTTTGCTTCTTCTCGCCATCGTTGCAGACTAAACATTCTTAATATTGTCAAATCCAGCTGGTGTCAAGAAATGAGAAAAGAAACAGCCGCATCACTGATGACTACACACAACTATAAACTTGCTCAATGATGACAGTTGCCAGCATGAAACAGTATCATCTGAGCATATATGTTACAAAAAGAGTGTTTGATGTAATTCAGAGTTACTGTATCAGTGACCACCATGCTGCATTTTACCCTTGCATCTCTCACTCATGCACAACATACCTAAACTTTTAGAACCGCTCTTTAGCTCTAAGGCTTAAATATTTTTGTGATTTAAGCCTTGCAAGTATGGTTCCCATAATTTAGATTTTTGACCATGCAAATAGGAATCCCATTGTTACAGGCCATTAGGTAACTGTATGGCTGTAGTGAGAGCTTGGCTTGCATTGCCAGCTGGAAGTCAGACCCATTCCCAGTGGGAGTTGGACTCCACCAGGGCTGTCCTTTGTCACTGATTTCCTTTGTTTATAACTCACTGACAGAATTTTTTGGTGCAGACAAGTGGCGAAGGGTTTCTGCTTTCATGGCTTTGGGATCGCCTCTCTACTTTTTGCAGATGGTGAGGTTCTGTCAGCTTCTACAGACAGTGACCTTCAGCTCACACTGGGGCAGCTTGCAGCCCAGTGTGAAGCAGCAGGAATGAGAATTAACACCTCCAAGTCTGAGGCCATGGTTCTCAGCTGGTAAAGGGTGGAGTGTCTACTCCATGTCAGGGAAGAGTTACTGCCCCAAATGAAGGAATTTAAGTATCTCAGGGTCTTGTTCACAAGTGAATGAAGGGGGAGTCTGCATCCCATCTGCATCCCTGCCGATGCTGTACTGGTCTGTTGTGGTGAAGAGAAAGCCGAATGTAAAAGTGAAGCTGTTGATTTACTGCTTGATCTACGTTCCTACCTTCACCTATGGCCATGAGCTCTGGGTAGTGACTCAAAGAATGAGATTGTGGATACAAGCAGACATGAGCTTGACTGAAGGGTGGCTGTGCTCTCCCTTACAGATAGGATAGGGAGGTTGCTCATTCATAAGGAGCTCCGAGTAGAGCTGTTACTTCTTCACATTGAAAGGAGCCAATTGAGGTGGTTCGAGCATCAATCTAGGTTGCCTCCTGGACGCTTCTTAGGTGAGGTATTTTTGGACATTCCCTACCAGCAGGAGGCCCCAGGCAGAGACAAGAGATCAATCTCTATAGGCTGTTGCCCCTGCAAACCATCCCCGGATAAGCAGCAGAAAATGGACAGACAGGAAGTAATATGGTTCCATGTAAACTATATTGCCAAAAGTATTCGCTTGTCTTTGCAGCTATAACAGCTTCTGGGGAAGGCTTTTTACAAGGTTTAGGAGTGTGTTGATGTAGCATTTATGAGGTCAGACACTGATGTTGGATGAGAAGGCCTGGCTCACAGTGTCTGCTCTAATTCATCTCAAAGGTGTTCTATCAGGTTGAGGTCAGGAGTCTGTGCAGCCCAGTCAAGTTCTTCCACACCAAATGCAAACAACAAAAACATTGTCACATACACATTCATGTAGTGAAATTTAGTCTCTTCATTTAACCCATCATGCAAGCAGCACACACACAGCACAACATGCAGAGCAGGCGGCAGCTAGAAAACACCCGGAGAGCATCTGGGGGGGTTAAGGGCCTTGCTCAAGGGCCCACAGTGGTGTACTCAGAGTAGAGACATGCAGCACTTCAACATTCCAATACCAATGCCAGTCTGAGGGTGCTCAGCATCCACTGACCCCACGCTGTCATTTTATGTGACCTACCACTTCATGGCTGAGTTGCTATCATTCCCAATTGCTTCCACTTTGTTATAATACCACTAACAGTGGTTTTCCACTGACTGTGGAATATTTAGTAGCAAGAAAATTGCACAACTGGACTTGTTCCATAGGTACCATCCTATCACGGTACCTCGCTGGAATTCACTGAGCTCCTGAGAGTGACCCATTCATGCTTGTAGAGGCAGTCTGCGTGCCTAGGTGCTTGGTTTTATATACCTGTGGCCATAGAAGTGATTGGAAAACCTGAATTCAGTGTGAGTGAAAACTTAATATAGTGTAGCTGTAAGTAAAAAAGAAAAAAAAAAAAAACGCCTCTTTCACAGTGTGCTGAATTAGCAGCTGTGTTTATAATCAACCTATAATATCAGTGGATTACTTTGATACTGAAGAAAATGTATAATGGAAAGCCAGTGCATTTAAAAAAGCTAAAGCATACCTTACTATCTAGAAAGAGAGGATATTTTCCTAATTTCTTTTAGATAAATCATAACTTTTTGACGCAGACTGCAGCAATCTCATGCTGTTTCAAATGACCTTAACTGTCCCTTATGAGTTATGAGTTGTGTGTCAGAGCCTGTTTTTGTATATAAACTTCACAAATCAGCAATTAGCATGATAGTAAATAATTCTGTCTCTAGTGCCTCCCAGGGAGCTGCTTCTTACTCACCTCTGCAAATCTCTGTTCTCCTCCTCCCTTTTTCTTCAGGTCATCCCATCGTTCCAGGCAAAGTCCAGGAATTAGCAGAGTCCCTGCAGCAGATCTCAGGCCAGCTCAACACTGTCCTGAGCACCTTGGGTTCACTGACCCAGAGGCAGAGTGCCACGCCTTACGCAGCTTTCCCTCCACCTCTGTCTCATCCTCACTCCACCCTAGCTCCCACCTCCTCCACCCCTGCCCCTGTCGTTCCTCAGACTCTCAACCTGGGAACCAGCTCCTTAGCCCCACCTCCTCCGGCGAGGCTGTCAGAGCCGCCGTGGAGCTGGGCAACTCAGAGCAGCTCTGCAGCCTCCCCATTCTTCAGCACCCCCATCGGCAGTGAGCTAAGGGCATCTGAGGACCTCCTCAACAGCCGCTGGAGCCAGATATTCCCCGGTACGTTGTTGAATGAACCGAGCACCAATAAATGGCACTTCATAAGAAAATGACTATTGTGTGGAATTGATTGTTGTTCTCTTCTCCAGGAGCAGCTGTTGACCCACTTGTTTCCAGCACCACAAGAACCACCTCAGCTTACTCATCATATTCTCCTTTGAGGTACTGCAACCTGCAGTACACCTTTAATGATGCCATATAGTAGAAATTACACACAAATACTGACTGTTTTAAATGTACTTACAACAACTCTTAATTGTGTGTCTAAGTGAACACAGCCGGGGCCTTCACTCCACGGCGAGATCGGCCGAAATGGACGGCCAAAGGCTGCAGGGGCTGATAGACGGCAACAAGAAGTGGCTGGAGATGCGCAAGAAAGACGCCAGCATGTATCCTTCTATCACTCTAACACAGAGAAATATTAGTGCTGGAAAGAATACACAATCCATCCTCTAGTTTTTACTTTTTATCCTTTCCGCTTGTCTGATAACAGTTTACTACATCGCGTTGCTTCCATCTGTATTCTAAAGCTCACCGTCCGTACCTGTCGTCTTTAACTCCACCCTTCAGACCTCTGTTCACTCGCTATCGGGCTCCCTCCTCAAAGAGCGGACTGGTCCAGCTGGGTCTGGATGATAACAATCAGATCAGAGTCTATCATTACTGAGGACGTGACGCACAGTCTCCCTCTGCCGTGACTGTTACTGAGGACTTTGGAGTATTAATGACTGTGATATTGTGATGTTTACATTCCATTTTTTTTATTGTGTTGGTGCAAAGGTTTTCAGGGATAGTTCAGCCTCTTCTACTGTGATTGGAGGGAGGGAGTTACGGCAGAAGATGCAGCTGTTCATTCACTGTGTTTTAAAGGGTTAGTTTACTTTGACAGGTTGGAGTTGTGTGCAGGACAATCACGGAGAAGTATCCTGCTTCTCTTTTGCTAATAACTTTCCCTCCAGAACATGGCCTGATAGAGTTTAACTGCTTTTGTGATGCACTTTTTTTTTAACGTCTAATATTATCGTCCTTTTTACATAATTTCCTTATTGTTTTTGTAAAGATCGTGAAGCCAATCAACTTTTTAAAATGTCTCCCTGTGTTTGCATATCAGTAATAGCTGTTGACTAGTTGTGCCTATTATATATTTGTGTAAATTATATTGTATTTTTCTATGAAATATTTTAATAAAGCATTTTTAATCCAAGTTTTGATGGTTACTATATTTAGTTCACACTGAGAAAACTTGTGGTTAATGTGAGCTGCTCTCTGGGAGCTCTTCTTCCCAGAGCTTTAAATCAGACTCATTATCATCATTTGCATAGCTCCATATTTTGATTCTTAGACCAATAGAGTAGATTTGCATCATTCACAAGTGTAACTCTTGGGCCTTTATGCATCCGCTCAGTTCTTCCTGTCTGAAACAAGCAGACTTTCTTCTGATTGGCTGCCCCTCTCAAATAGAAGACCCAAACAGCAGGGTGCCTGAGATAACTATAAAAGCAACATATTCAAAAATAGACCACATTTCAGAAAAGACCTTTATTCAGTATCCATTCATTGCAATGCCTGACAATAAAATCCATTTTTATAGAGTGCAAAAATACCTTTAGAGTCACACTTCAGGGCAGTTCAGCGTAAATACAATCATGTGTTCATGGCTATTCCCCAAAGAGGAGGACGGCTAGCTTGAGGATTTGACCAATCAGAACACAATATGTGACTAGTATGATTAGAACATTGAAGGCCACTGAGACTGGACAGGATTCATCTTCCCACAATTATTTTTGTAAATACACGCGCGCACGCACACACACACACACACACACACACACCTGTACAAACACTCACACACAGCATATAAACAGGCTACAAACAGTAATTAAAATACATTGCTGACTCTCAGGCCAAACATAATGCAGACCATACAAAATAAGTTCATCTGGACGGTTTTTTAAGCAAGAATGCACACCGTTATCATCAGCAGTAAACACGGATTTCAACAGTTACATCGATGATGGCAGCGAGAGGACTAAACACTTCAGTGTCACTCGACGTTATTCCAGCTTTTGATTGGCACATTAGTGTCCACGCAGGTAGAGGGAGGGGCTGCTGCCCTTCCCTGATTGGTTGTGAGAGGCAGCGACGCGCTCATCAACAACGTGAAAACAGGCTACTGGCTGTGCTTTTTGAAAAGATGGAGGGGATGCGAATGGAAACGGAGAAGGGCGATAAGGCAGAGAGGGAGGAGCTGAGCTCTTCACAGAAGATCTGACAAATTTAGAAGACGTAGATCTTGTCTCTCTGGACGGTGTCGAGGTCATCGTCCATGGTCAGGAGGACCTAAGAGGGAACGGGTGAGGGGTTAGTGCACCAGTCCTGAAGAATATACTGAAGGTTTAGGTTTAAAATATTACATATTTTAAACTGCATAACAAGTCTGCTTTGGCTTGGATGTTAAGATAATGTGTCATTGTACACTGTGTATCCTGCATGTTTACATGAACTAAAACATGATTCATGATACCAGGAAGGATCCAAACATGGCGATGGAGGAGAGAAAATGCCAAATGTCGTGGTCGTCGAAGAATGACAGCAGGATACAGTCCCTGTTGTGCTCACGGGACTCGGCCGGAGTTTTCTGTCAGCGGAGAGAGACACAAGGAATGGAAATGTCTTTTCTCAAAAGCCCAAATCTCATAGGTGTGCGTGTGTGTTACTAACCTGCCAGGTGCTGAGACCCTGGAAGAAGAAATATAGCGCAAAGCCCCACACAACAGCCGTGAAGAGAATACACACCAACGCCAGACACTTGATTCTCTCACCGCTCCGCAGCTGAACGCAAACAGAAAACAATTAGCTCCAAATGTCCAAAACATGCCCCCCCGCCCCCAATGCTTCTTACATGCACAGTTACTAAACACACAAACCTTCATAATGATGTAAAACGCAAAGTAGAGCAGCAGGTTACAGATGGCGATGGCCAACAGGTAGGAGGCAAAGTCGTTAGGTTTCTGTATGAGGCCATAGGCAGCCCTGCAGAGAGGGAGCAAGATACGCATCACCTGCCGCTTCTGCACTCTGCTAATTTAAATGAGAACAAGCTGAAGCTGTTTTACTCACAGAGACCAGTTGACTATGTTCCCCATCACAAGCAGAACCATGCGGTCCTGAAAGACAAACGCCAGTGAAAATACGATTTAAAAGCAGGTAATCTGGACTTACTGATGCACTTGATTGCTTTCTGCACCAACCGGTCGTTAAGATAAGATAATATTCGAGTTACTAGGTAGAGAATGAAAGATCTGCTAAAAGGGGGGAAAGCTACTTTATGCAATACACTGACGCAGAATTTTCTGGTCATTACTCACAATGTACATCGGCCCACTGCACTGCCTGATGCAATCTGTGTAGATGACATAAACTATCCTGCGCAGGATCCCAGCGTCTGATACACAAATATACAGAGAGGAAGGTGATGAGCAGTAACAACAAGATTTATAAGCTGGTATATTTCATTAGAATTTCCTGATAAATGGGTATTAATGTTAGACACAACATCCCTTAATATCTAATAATCCTAGACTACTTTAGTTGCAGTCAATCATTAGAATAGAATAGAATAGAATGCCTTTATTGTCATTATACAGGATGTACAATGAGATTGGAGATTAGTCTGGAGTGATTAAACCCACAGCCTATGACTCATGTTAAGCCAACAATACCTATTCTTTCTTTCTTTGTGCGATCTTACCGAGCCTCCATCGACCCATATAGTAGAGCTGCGTGCTGAGCAGGAGCGTGGCCACAATGTGGATCACAGAGAAAACAATCCAGAAGGCTGTGTTTCCTCTGCCAAACACCTGAAAAAAAACCCACAACACTGATTATGAAATGTGTGTGTTTTTACATATAAAACGTGAGTGTGTGTATACACACGTACCACTCCCAACACAGAAAAGAAGATGACAGCGGCGAGGCAGGCATAAGCAGTGTAAGCGCTTGCATTGATGTCTGGGTGTCTCTTCTGATAGAGCTTCAACATACACAGTCCAGCAATCATGTACATGAAGGAAGTGTCTGCAAAGGAGGAAAACATTATAAAACGCACCCTGAATGAAGGAATTGGCGACAAGTTGAAACTCAGAATGTACTGCATGATTTCAACTTTAAAGCTTTTCAGCCCAGAACTCAAAGGAAACAAGGCCGAGAGAGAGACCACCGCCAAGTGAGGTAAAATACACCTCTCACACTGTATTAACCCCTTTGTTTGAAAAACAAAGATTTAACCATATGACCCCATAAAGAATTCCAAAACTTGCTTTGGTCATAAGCCATCTACCCATGACGTTTGGTAAGTGTAGGCCGAACAGTTCTCGAGTTATTGAGCAGGCACTTCAACGGACACCACCCCCGACTGTCAGCATGGGTGATCATGGATAATACATACACATAATAGATCCCGTCTTTTAACGGGCGTATAATAATAGAAAAATCTTTTTTTTTTTTTTTAAACAAACTTTACAAACAGTAGAAGCTCAAGAAATTGGCTTGCACAACGAACTGAGGCATACTGAAGCCAGGAACCTGCATTTCCCTTTGAAGTGACAGCTGCTCATAACCAAAACTCTGGAAACTACTGATCCTGCCACAATGAAATCAACAGTAACCATTTCACGTCTGAGCGAGGATACGTGCATTCTTACCAAACTGGAAGTTAGTGTAGTTTGGACACACATGATAGCAGGCACTGAGTAAACCCTCCATCATCAGAGCTGTTCCCATGGCATAAAAGAGACCAAAGTGCTTTGGGATGCCGCACTCCTGAAAGAGGAAGGGCAGACAGAGACAAGGGACAGCCACAGTGAGCCAACAACCTGATAACTGAGCACCAAGAGGAATTAAACTAAACTACAGTCCAAACGTTGCATGCAGCACTGTCAAAATACATGTGCCTCACCAGTGCGTTGACATCGCGGCGTTCCATAGCGCGACTGTGGGCGATATCCCTTTTGAGGACGATGAGGAGAAAGAGGAGCCCCAGCATCACGTAACCGAGGTTACTGAGGATGTTGTTGAATGCACTGTGTGGGACGAGTTAATCATTACTTTATGCAGGCTAGTGATGATGATGTTGCAATAACATGTATGTATGTATGTACATGCATACACCACATGCATGTTAAAAACGTGCTGACTGCACACCTTAGAGCTCCAAGAGGGTGGGCGCACAGGAAGTTGTAGTAGCAGATATCCTGGTTTCCTGTAACATTGACAACCTGTGAAGAACAGAGATTCACACATTGTATTAATGTGCTGACGGCTTATTGGAATCTTTTTCAATACAATGTTAGTGTCGCTGTGCTTTATCAAATGATGGATTTCTCCTCGGCGTACCGTCTGATAGGTGATGACCAGCTGGATGACTGGCAGGGCGTAGAACACAGCAATAGTAGCAATGTTCCTGAAGAGCAGACAACCATTACACTTCTTTTACACACTTTTGGATACATGTCGCATAAGTCTGCAGCACTTAATTAATAATAGGCTTTTTTGAAATTTCATATGCCAGTATGAAATATTCCATAGTGGCATAATGCAAAAAGTATGGCTTGGTTAGTTCACTGTGAATCTATATGACTAAGACGTAGAAGAAATACTGATGGTTACTTATTGTTGAGTGCTCACCAGAAGTAGATTTGATATTTCTTGCTGAGAATCCTCTTGTCTTTGCGGGCCAAGTCAGACACATACAGAAATTTCTGTGAGAGGAAGAAGAGGACTGGTTTAGAAAGGTGCTGCACAAGTAATGTTCAATATCGCTGACCAGTTTCTAGCCCTGTGTGAAATAGGAATCCATTTCACAGCGACTGCCAGCAGCCACTTGCCACTGGATGGGGAATACATATTCCCTTGGCGATTGGTGGCTGCCAGATGGTCACCCGCCAGTCTCTAGGCCTGTGTGACCGGGGCCTTAGTTTACTGATTTACACAGTAACCACTTGTGAGTGAGACTCACAGCTGCAGAGTTAGTGAGTGCAGGCTGCAGGCAAGTGGCAGAGAGGTGAGGTGGCAACTGCATATTCATAGCTCTGTTTATTCTAAATGAGACAAATGTGTAGTCACATCTAAGCCATTTTGAGGTAAGAAGAGAGTATTTCATAGAAAACATTCTATGTACTATGTAATTTTGACAAAGACAGACAAGTTTTTAAGAGTATAATCAAAGTCAGGTGACCGAGTAAAAGAGATGAGGCGTACCTTTGTGCGAACAATGTTTTTGTCTGAGTGGATGTCGTCCAGTGTGTCATAGTCATCCTCTTCCACAGAACTCAAAGACTCCTGCCTGCTTCGTGCAACACTTTCCAGCGATCGCTCTGATTGGAGGAGGGAAGAGAGGAGAGAGGCTTTCAGGCTATTGGAGGTGCAATGTCAGCAGGATGACTGGATTTAAGGGAATTGCAGGATGATGCAAATGGTGTTCAAACACATCACACTTTTTAGAACTGATTTGCGATTTTCAAAAATATAAAATAGACGATTATAATGATTTTTTTTTTGGTCATGATTTTTGTACCGATACGATCATTGTTGCTGTTCATTTGAGTACCATCAGATGAGAGAATGGACCGCTTTCCTGGCCTCTAAGCATGCGTTTCTAGCGTAAAGCATGGAAAACACTGCATGCAGATGTGCGATTGAAATTGTGCTGATTGGTCTGGGGACTGATTTGGCTAGTTATATGGCAGCCTGTCACCGATGCGGATGGCTATGTGGTGAAGATGACTGAGGATTGGCCGACGTTTGAAAGGCTCCTGTCCTAATGAACAAAAGACACAGAAAACCAGTGAGGGAGTGGAGCTGCTCACTAAGAAGCCATGTGCAAGCCGCTCTGTGGAGTGACATTAGAGTGGGCCAAAAACCAAAAGATGTGTTTGCTCATACCCATGTATCCATAATTGTTGTCAGTTGAAGTGGCGCTGTCAGTAATGGCCTCTGAACTCATTGTGCTGCCATTATCAGCTGAGGGTGAGGGGGGAGATAAATCTAAGTTCATCAACAATCAAACAAAAACATTACAAAGACCGACTCTCGCTCTCACAAACACTCACCAAAGGAGCCGTATTCATACGGGGAAGCTGGAGTCTTCCCTGTGGAGACACAAATGTTAAAAAAAAAATCCAACAAGGCAGCAATGATAGCAACCCCCCCCCCCCCCCCCCCCCCCCCCCACACACACACACACACACACACACAAACAAGCAGCACTACAATCACCACTGAGTTAGTATCTTAACACTACACACTAAAGCATTGCTGCCAGCAAACTGTTAGTCCAGAAAAACAGGCAGGTGAGGGGGACATAAACACATGGAGGGATCCAGTCAAAAAAATTTTGCTCCTGTAGGTCTTTCCAGGCTGGGAAAAAAGTATTAATCTCTAAAAGTGTGAAGGCTGAGAAATGAGCTGCAGCGGACAAGATTGTTTCAAAACTGCAAGTGTCTTGCTGTTTAAAATCAAATCATGGACGGATACAGATACACACTGAGAGGCAGCCTAGAGCACAAAGAAGCACATCAGCAGTGCGCACATTTATCTTTGTGCCTTCATGTTTTTTAATAGGTGAAAATAATAGGTGTGCTTATGTGTTTCTTTAGCTCAAAACCTGTGAGGGCAACAGCATCTTTATACATTATACTTGGACCTAACAAGTAACCATGTGAGTGTATATCTGTATCTCTCTAAAGCCAGAAAAGCCTCAGAACAGAGCCGCATTTATGTCCATGAAGCCCTGTAGCCAATAACATCCCTTTATCTTCTTTCTAGGGTAAAGCATGGAAGCTACTGCATGCAGAGCATCTGCAGACAAGCAACACAGAGTGAGAGAGGGCAGCAAGTGCACAAGGGGAGTAACTGTGTCGGTATACCATCTCCGTTCTTCCCAAGCAGAGAGGCTGAATCACACATTAACATGAGGGGGACAGAGTGAAAGATACACATTCAGTACACACTTACATTCAGTACAATCTGTTCTGAATTAAAAGATCAGTGGAAAATAACTATCGGTCTGCATGATAAGTGTTGTTTAAGATCTCATTTATTGCGGGATTTAATTAGCAGAACAGGCTTGCTGGTTTGTTTTGAAAATAACATGGTCAATGCACAATGGCCCTAATGGGCCAGTCCATCATAGCTAGTTGCTGGGTTACCTGTCTCAGCAGGCGACATGTCAGCAGGGTTCGGAAACGCCTCTCTCCTCTTATTCAGTCTGCAGAAACAGAGCGGGAAATATGCAAATGAACACAATCTGTATTCAGCACAGTGTCATTCCTGCAGTGCAGCTGTATTCTACAATATGACACCCAACCTCGTGGGTTGAAACGTGGGCTGGAAAGGGATTAATTGCTGCGTAGAAGACTGAAAATTTGTTGTTTTTCCAACCAAAGTGCAGAACTTTTTCTCTCACTTTCACAGAGCAAAAAAGTTTCCTTCGGGCTGCCGTTTGCCTGCAGTTTCATTGTGGTGAAGTCTCGCAAAGATTATTCAAATTAGTCCTTTGACATGGCGGACAGACGTTTCTTTAGTGTCAGGACTGCAGGTCTGCGTGATGGCTGACACGTGCAAACAGGCATGACGGCAGACAGGATAAAGACTTCTCTTTGGTGAAAAGCTGCTTTAGCAATATTTCCAGCAGGGGAGAAAAAGAAAGAAAAAGACACCTTATTAATCTCTTTTCCATTTATTTAGCTGTTCCTAATTGTGCTTCTGCAAACTTGCAGGGTTTTTAAAAACACTGATTATGCGGTTGAGTTTTTAGGTCCGTTTGGAAGTGCACACCCAAAACTACATACTTCCTTCAACCCTGACAACAAGCCTGAAAGAATTCTTAAACATATTTGTTGGATGAGGACCACCCAAAAGCAGCCTGACAGTTGCTGCAGGGGGGAAATCAGCCTATTGTGATTATGTTTGTTTACTATAATTGTTTTACATTTTCTGCGGTTTTGATTTAACATAACTAAATTCTGTCCAATGATGGACGATAAAGATGCAGAATCATTCATATAGAAACTGCCAGACACAGAAATGTCCTTTCTATGCCAAGAAATTCCAATCCCACCTCAGCAGCGGAAAAAGCTTTTGTACAAGTAGTAGATGAACAACTCAACTCATGTCTCTGTTGCAGAAGCAATTTCAAAATCTTACCGTGTGTTTTCAAGACAGGCATAGAGCAAGGTCAGCAGGTAGAATGAGAAAAAGATCCCCAAACAGAACAGCATTCCCATCACGTACGCCTCCACTGTGCAGGAGGACAGATTTACTGTAAGCTAATTTGCACTGTGCAATGCACACTCAGTGGCACAGCAACATCACCTGCAGCTTACAATGTAAAGACACATATACATAAAGATTTTATATATGTCATACATGCGCAGATGTGACTTACAGTTGATGGCGGGCGAGACCATTACATCGAGGACCTTGCTACGGTTGCCAGCGTCAATCAGCTCATCAGGTCTCAGAGGGTAGAAGCGCAGCGGGCCGCCGCATGCCTCGTCCTCGGTTTTGACCACCACCACCACGTAGAAACTGTTGCTGGGAAAATCTTTCCTCTGGATAAAGCCAGAAAAACCTACACTCACACCTCCACCAGGCTTTGGCATGACCTTTTCCAATACGTTCTGAACTTCTGTGAGTAAATTACCTGCACAGTGATGGCACCTTTTTTTGTCATAGTCTGGTACATCCCAATGAAGGCCACGTTATTGTCAAGGTCGTAGACAGGGCACTGGAGCGAATAAGGAGAAAAAAAAAAAAGAATTAAGAAACATTAGACATTAAAAGCATCAAAAAAAGTAAAAAAATTAAGTTGAATCTTTTCAGATTAATAAAACTGCCAATTTTTGCATAGAAAGCTAGCAGCAGTGACTGCTATCATGCCCCCATGTGGTCTAAGAGTGCTACTGCTCGCAGACCATAGAGGCTGAGGCAGGGGGGCCGTTGCAATAGTCTAAGTTTTTTTGTCTGTTTGTTTTTTGAGGTGGTGTTTAGTTAATGAAAGCTAAATGTGTGCGCTGTATAAGAAGAGAGAACAGAACCCTGCCACTAACTGTACCTGGATGTCCTGGATGGACATAACAGAGCAAGGGAAGTTCATGTCCGAGTTGACCTTGACGATCACAGTATCCACCCCGTCCGGGAAGACATACTTGAAATACTGAGAAAGCAGAGGAAAACCGTCAGTAAAGCAGTTTTTAGAGGGGAAGTAATTAGAATGGTCAACCTCAGGACTGCATTTTATTTAATGACAGCAGGATCAACTGCTAGACCAATAGTTCACATGTGATACTCACAGCCTACGGGCCAAAAAGGGCCATTTGCACAATATGATGAGTGACACGTTATTGAGAGCTGACCAAAAGGTTTCAGCCTGTCTTGCTGGACTATAGAGCACCTCACACATACAAATGAACTCACGTGCAAGCTTACAAGCACAGAGTGGGAGAACAAAGGAAAGATGACGCAGAAAACAGGCAGGCGCACTTAAAAGAGGTCAGAGACTGACAACCTCTTCACCAAGCGTCAAAAGAGTCCCATGCTTTAATTTGCCACAAGATGATCTCTGTTTTCAAAGAACATAGAGTCATATAAAAAGGAAAGTTTTCTATGCAGTTTTGAGAAAAAATAAAGAGTACATCCCCGCTGCTTCCATAGCTCACATAGGAATAAAGAGGATAAGTAGCAGCCCGGTGCTGCTAATCAAATGCATGTGATTAGCCAATCGCCAGCAAGCACCTCTATAAAAGCAGACGTTTTGTCAGTTTGCTGGTCTGGCACATTCAAATGTGTGTTTACACAATACGACAACCTTCCCAGGAGGGGACATCCCGCCAAATTCACCCCAGTGTCAGACTGTGCAATGCTCAAAGAAAATGCAAAGTACCCAAGAGCTGCATCTCAGTCTCTACAGGCCTCAGTTAGCATGTTAAATGTTAAAGTTCATGACGGTACAATTAGAAAAAGACTGAACGAGTATGGCTGTTTGGAAGGGCTGCCAGGAGAAAGCTTCTCCTCTCTAAAAGAACATGGCAGCACAGCTTAGGTTTGCAAATTTGCATCTGAACAAACCACAAGACGTCTGGAACACTGAGCTACATTTACTAATACCTGCGTGGAAACGTTCTTACCCTGCACAAAAAAATTCGTTTGCATGCAAAATAACTGAAATGTGCGTGCCGGCCTATTTTGTTCTCACCACCGTGCATACCTTAGTAATTTATAATCACTCAGAACAAACAGCCTTAAACACTCTCCATACAATTTGCATGCTATCTGCATACTGCCCTGCCCCCCATTTCTCTGTATGAGGAAACACATTTACCTCCAGGTGAAGCAGACAAAGTGTTGAAGAAAAATAAATAAAGACCGACACTTGAGCTGAAAGTCCTTTTTAATGAAAGACTGGAATGTTTAGGATATAATAAGGGATAATGGCATATGTTTAATTTAAAACACCTTTTCCATTTAGTATTTTGTTTTCTTTACATGCATTTTTTTTTTTAATGGTCATTCTGAGCATTTTGTGGCTTGTGGCATTTTGGAAAACTACAAGTAATGACCAAAATGCAATCATAAAAAAATGCATTATAATGTATTATTGAAGTTGTTATTATTAGTAGCAGTAGCATTCACTTTAAAGATGTGTTTAAATTCCTAAGGCATCCAGGCTGTCAGTTTTTTTTTCCATACACATGGTGAGATGGACTTCTAAATTTGTTCCTAAAGTACAAATTTACACACAGATTTGTGTGGTAAATGAGGCCCATTTTCCTTTAGACAGACCAGACCAAAGTGGAGATGTGTGGCCATAATGCACAGCACCACATCTGACAAAAACCAAGTGCAACATGTCAGCACAAACGCCTCATACCAACTGTCAGCACAGAGGTGGAGGGGTGATGATTTGGGCTTGTTTTGCAGCCCCCATGCAGTCGTTGAGTTGCCCACAAACGTCTCTGTTTACGAAAATATTCTAGACTCAGATGTGAGGCCATTTGTCACAGCTAAAATGCTCAGCCAAAGTAGGTCAGGCAATAGGGCAACAACCCCAAGCACAGCAGCAAATCTACAACAGAATGGCTGAAACAGAAAATAATCAAGTTGTTGAAGCAGCCTAGTCAAAAGTCCAGACCACAACCAACTGAAATATTATGGAGGGACCTTAAGAGAGCTGTGCATAAACCTCAATGAACTAAAGGAATATCATACAGAAAAGCAGGTCAAACTCCCTCCACAGTGATGTGAGAGACTGATAAAGTCATAGAGACAACCATTACTTCATGTTACTGCCGCTAAAGGCAGTTCCACAAGCTACTGAAGCACAGGCTGCACTCAGTTTTCACAGGACTCTGCTCAGGACTGTATACCTGACTGTGAGATTTTTAGTAATACAAAAGTACATACAAAATAAAAGCATTATTTTTGCTTTAACATTAAGGGGTGTTTGGTTTGAATAAATAGCCCAGCAGCTGTCACAGGCTTGTGAAACAAGTTGTTCTGAGTGTTTGCTGCAGTATAGACTACTTTAAGAACTGCAGTCAGACTGCACTGTTATGCCTGACTAAATAGTATGATGTTTTTTTTTTTTGACTGACTGAGGGCTTTACGTGGCAGACTGGAAACTGGAAATGAGAAGGTTATCCACTAAAAACATGTCCCTTAACATGCTTTTGAAGCCCTGCAGTACATCAACAACAAAAACACAACGCAACCAAATCAAAGTGCCATCAAAGGCTAAAAAGAGAACAAGTTTATCTTCACAAGCTGATGTGCAGAAAGCAGAGCTTACACATGTAATTATGTAAAACCCAAAATTCTGGAAATTCACAGCATCCTCTTTCTACATGTATACTTTCAAGCAACTTCCTGCATATTTCTCATCATGTGTTCCCTCCCCCTCCCACTCTTACCCTGTCTGTTGTGTACATTTCTTTGACTGAACACTCTGTTACTGTAAAGAAGTGACACAGAGCTATGAAAACAGGCTTACCTGAGGTTGGGATGGTGATGCAGTGAAGCTGAATTTCTTGTTTGTCCTGTAATCAAACAAAATTTGTCAATCATACCAACAAGTCACACACAACACACTGTAGGTCCTAATGTCCATGCTCATAATTGTGCTTTGACCTTTACCTTGAGGTCAAGGATCCGAGATTCAAGCTCTTCTGAGCTTTTTAATAGATTCATCTATGGTGTGAATTTGAACATCCCACCTCACATCATTATCGAGTTATCGTGTTCAAGATTTCCAGAAAAACTTGACCGTAGCTTATCTGTCATATTGTCAACAAACAAAAACAAGCCCCCCCCCCCCCCCCCCCCCCCCCCCCCCCCCGGTAAAAAAAAAAAAAACAACAAAACAAAAAACAACCAAAATACACACACACACACACACACACACACACACACACACATACATTAAGCTAGGAATCCAGGCAGCAGTCCCTGCATGGCGTGTCTACATTATTTCATATCAGATAACACTCACTGCAATGTGAAACTTTCAACACGGCTGACTCTGAGTTGGTAGTTTGTACCCTGGCTGGACAAGGTAGACACGTCAACAAAGAAGTACTGAGTCTCCAAGGCGGCCCGGGTTGGAGGTTGGCACAAGGTCCTGCCCACATGGTAGTAAGGGTATTTCCTCTGGTAACTGATGAGAAAAAAATAAAGAAATAGGGAACAACAAAGCTTAAGTTTCATTTCCCTTTCCTCATACAGTCTGAGAAATAATTATTTGATCCCATGCTGAATTTGTGGCGGACAGGTTGGAATGGAAGAAACTCATTCTGTGGACAGGTGTACTTTATACACATAACAGGCTGAGATTAGGAGTATCTCTAACTGATTGATTAATTGATTATAATATGTGTGTCACCCGTACACACAGCCAATCTGTGGGAGCCAGAATTCTGGCTGGGTTGTGGAGGATCAAATGGTTATTTTGCTCAATAACATGCTAATCAATTTATAACTTTTATGTAATGTGTTTTTACTGGAGTTTTGGTTGATATTCTGCGCCTATTCATTAAAACGAAGCTACCATAAAAATTAGAGACTGTTCATTTCTTTGGAAGTGAGCAAACTTAGAAATTCAGCAGGGGATCACATTAATTATTTCCTCCACTGTACATTCTCTAATATTACAAGAATGACGTAAATCAGGGGGCATTTTTTTTTACAATTACACAATCTCAAAAAGTTCAAACCATGAACTCATCAAAATTCTTCTTTAAAAATAACCACATGTGAGCTTCACTTTGGCATTCACCGTAACACCAGTTTCCCACCGCCCCACTGGTGGTTCACAAAGGAGGAAGTGAAAGTCCAAGGTTCATCAGTGATCTGCTAAAAAACGTGCCTGACCATGAGGCCACAAAGCAAAGACTAATAGCAGGGTGACTCTAGTGTTGCAAAACCCTACAGTGCAGGAGACACAGTTTATTAGCCAACTGCTAATAAAGTTATCAAATCCCACATGATGAAGTCAGGTTTCAGAAGCTGTGACACGTGGGAAGAATCCCGAGCATAATAAAGGCAGTAGATTGTGCGGTTTCCTCTCTGCACTTTGTCAAATGAAATTCCCACTTCTGAAAAGAACTGATTATGAGTCTTGCTGCTGACTGAGCCTCATCATCTTCCTCCACCTCATCTGCTTTTACAGCTACATCCTGTGACCTGCAGTCATATTTGGTTACTGTCCAAACAGCCTGACACTCCATAAAAGGAACCTTGGATCACCTCTTTATATACAGTTTGCCTATGCGGAGTTATGAAAAAGGAAATGCTTATAAGCCTGGTGTTGTATTTAATGCATCCATAAGGATAGAACGTCGAACAATAGTGGACATTTGCTGTATTGACAGTGTTAAACTTTCCAGGAATATATTTCTCTCATAATAACTGGAGTTTAAGTGACAGCTTGACATCACACCATCATCGCCAGCTGTGATGCTACATGCTGTGATGACAGGCTGCACTTTTTTACAGTACTGAGCCTGGAATTACATCATTCCTGAATCATCCCAAGTACAGTTTTTCAACATATGCTGAAATAAGGTTATATCAGTGATAGGTCACTATATTAGTCTGGCCCAAAAAGCAATGGGGTACTGAAAGAAAATGCTGCAATGAGCAGCTGGAAAACATACTGTATAAATATGCCCCATTTAACTACATACCCTAATACAGTGGCTCCTAAATGGTGTGCTGAGCCCTACTAGTAGGCCTTGAAGCAAGTCCAGGTTTGAACTATATTTTTTGTCAACCCAATATTATTGTAGCAATGTAAAATGGCACAAAGAGGTTTCACTGAATGTAATGAAACTCTAAAAGGCACTCGTTTTTTTTTCGAACGGGGGCATATACCCTGAAAAACTCTGCCAAGTCTGCTGATGGATGTTTGGCAGTTTGGAGCTTGATATAACAAAGGCCCAAACTGTTAGCAAAGAGGATAACAGATTCTGTGTATGCACCTAATGAAAAGAAAGGAAAAAAAAAAACAAAAAACAACTCAGTTGCATCTATTATGAAATCCCCTGGGGTTATAGATTCAGCTGGACTGGGTATGTCAATATGAGCATGACTGCATCACCTGCTAGGCGATGTCTACTAATGTGAACCTGGTGCCACAAGCTAAAGAGGCACTTATTAACCAGATGTACACAGAAAACTGACATGTCAGATGACACAGGTTCCATTTTGCATTTCATCTTGAATCTATGTCACTTGCACACACAAATGAATATGGGCACAATAAGCTTGAAAACTGCTGCCTTAATGTTTGATATCTTTACTAGAGTTGACTCTAAAGGCAGCTAAACAGTGCATATTGGTGCCATTTTCAGCCCTATAATAAATACACTTTTAAGAATATTTCCACTTAAACTTCAGTTCACTCCTGATGTGTGTAAAAGTGTGAGTGTGTGTGTGTGTGTGTGTGTGTGTGTGTGTGGGGGGGGGGGGGGGGGGGGAATACTCACAGGCCTCTGAGAATAAGAGGGACTTGAAAAGACAGCACAGCTTGCTTTTGTCGCACTACAAACAGGATAGGACTCTCCGACTTGTTGGATAACACGTCCACAGACACACGCACTCCCTCCGTCTGAAAGTCAAAAGAGGAAAAACCAGAAAGGACTGACATTAATCCTTATCTTTAAGTGAAAAACAAAACCTGCTAGTCTGAGAAGGCGAACTCACCTTATTCCGAGAAATTGTGTGATTAAACGCATAGATGGTCTGATTTTCACTTGTAACCGTGTCGTTATAGGTGACATCAAACTCCGCATCTTTCTGGATTATGTTTTTGGTTTCCCCCACCGGCTCACTGCCGCAAGCTAACCGAGTAACACATAAACAGAGCAGGGCTGCCAATCCTGGTCGGATCCAGCGGGGAGCAGGTCCGCAGCTGTTTTTATGCCGAGATTTCCAAGAGCTTCTTAATACCATTTTGTCTGACAGCGTCTTCCTAGAACTGTCAAATGACACCTTAAGTTACTCTAGACTGGAGGGCAACGCTAGGAAAAACTCCACCCCATTCAGCAACAATTATAAGGCGAGCAGGCTGGCTAGCGTAATTGTGCCACTTCAGACAATAACAGCAGCTGCTAAATGAAAGCTACAGTGACAGCGGGATGTTTACATTTGCTACAGACTTGCTCCTTGGTCCCGTCGGCATCCGTAACGAAATGACAGTCTAAAGCTGTCGACTGTCATGAACCCAGTGACAAGTTTCAACACAACAAAACGACGACACTCAATTCCTCTATCTGAAACCCTGAGGTCCGCCAGCCCGGTGACTCGCCGTGCTAACATTAGCGCCGCTGGTTAGGCAGCTTCATGTTTTCATAGCGGACTTCGGTTCCAGCGTTGCGGACAAAACTGCACGAAGTGTTCCTTTAAAAATCTATCCGGCGTGAACAACTGTCACTGCCAAATTTCGCAGCACCACTGTATTGTGCAAGTAACCGTCGTCCGGAGGATGAAGAGATTCAGTGTGAAAATCTGTGCGCCCCCCCTCCACGCTCAGACAGTAAACAAACCGACGTACGACGTCATGACGACACGTCCGGGCCCCTCTGGAGTCAAATTATTGGGGAAACTCATGTCTGCATGTACGGCTGTCTTTACCCAGCTTTAATTACATAGGAAACACAGATAAAGACAGACGGCTGTCTTTATCTGTGTTTCCTATGTAATTAATTTACCATAAATCTGAACGAGCTGGCTTTGAACCAGTTAAAGATCTCACTGCTCAGAAAAATTGAAGGTAGTCCGACTCCTCCAGGATGGCACATCAATACGTGCCATTGTCACAAGGTTTGCTGTGTCTCCCAGCACAGTCTGAAGAACATGGAGGAGACTCTAAGAGTTAGGCAGTTAGTCTAGGAGCGCTGGACAGAAGGTCCTTAACCCATCCGAACAGGATGATCACTGCCAGAGCCTACAAAATCTCCAGCATGCCACTGGTGTTATATGTATACGTATGTGTATATATGTGGACATATGTGTATATAAGTATATGCATGTATACTGTTTTTATGTGTATATGTATGTATATGTATAGATTAGTACTTGTGTATTTATTATTATCACATCTGTATAGAATTATGTAGCATCTGCACTACTGTCGCTTTACACACTGGCTCACTTTAAATTGCCCTTTGTAATTATATTGTTAATGTTTACTTAATTTAATTAGTTCTTTTTAATTATATTGTTAATTTTTCTAATGTTTTCTAATGTTTATATACTTCTATTTCTGTATAATATATTTTTTAACTATTCTGTAGTTTTGTAATCAGGGTGGCGGAGCAGTCAGAAAAGCATTTCACTGCCAGTTGTACTGTGTATGACCAGGTATGTGACAAATAAACCTTGATTTGATTTGATTTGATTTGAATGTCTCTCACCAAACAATCAGAAATAGACTTCATGAGGGTGGCCTGAGGGTCCGACGTCCTCTAGTGGGCCCTGTGCTCTCTGGCTGGCACCAAGGAGCCCTACTGGCATTTGTTATAGAATACCAGAATTGACAGGTCCACCACGGCACCCTGTGCTTTTCACAGATGAGAGCAGGTTCACCCTGAGCACATGTGACAGACGTGAAACGGTCTGGAGAAGCCGTGGAGAACTTTTTGCTGCCTGTAACATTCAGCATGACCAGTTTGGTGGTGAGTCGGTGATGTCTGGGGAGGCATATCCATGGAGGGATGCACAGACCTCTACAGGCTAGGCAACAGCACCCTGATTGCCATTAGGTATCAGTACGAAATCCTTGGACTCACTGTCAGACCCTATGCTGGTGCAGAGGGTCCTGAGTTCCTCCTGGTGACAGTGCCTCTGAATTCAGCCCTCTGTAGGTTGGTAATTTTAATTTTCATCAAACTATGTGGCATTCTTTCATTCGTAACACAGTCCAGATCAGTATAGATATCCAGCATTCTATTTTTTTCATTGAAATTTGATGTGTTTTTCAAGTGTTCCTTTAAAAACTGGGAAGGTTTTTACTATTTTAAGTAATTTTGAGTGGAACTGGGAATAGACTAGTAAAATACTAACTCCATAAGCATGAAATACACTCATAGTTATATATTTAACATGTAGTGAAACACACTAGGTATAATTCATCTAGTGTGTTTTCTTACAGCTAATCTTGGTGAAGCGGATATTTCAAGGTCTTTCAGTGGTTGTCCCACAGACTTGGATCTATTTAATGTATATAACAAGGCACAAATGGGTTAGCATATGCATATGTTGGATCAAGGGACCCTGAGACAAATCAAAATGTTGGATCCAACTTTTCCTCCTTTATCTGACTGTGCATTTTGTAATTAGCAGTTTGTCTAATTAACAGAATGGGCACAACACATTAGTCCATTTTTCCCAGTGACTTATACAACTCAGAGTCGTGGGGGCCTTGGAGACTATGCCAGCTCTGATAGGATAAGAGGAGGGGTACACCCTGTACAGGCTGCCAGTCTATCACAGGGCTAACACAGAAAAACAGTCATTCACAGTCAAATTCATGCCTAAGGCTAATTTAGAATCACCATTTACAAGCATAGGGAGGAAGCCAGACATTCTGGTCACAGCCAGCCAGTGGATTTGAGCCCAGGAGTTAACCACTGCACCACTGTGGCACCCATATCTTCATTAAATTAGTCCTCAGGAAACCAGCCATGACTCTTTCTGTGACTCTGAGCACTCCCTGGTGCCTTTTACATGTACCACTCCCTATGTTAAGATACAGGTCAGTTGCACATTAAAAAAACTTGCCTTTAGAAACGCATTATTTCAGCTGTTGGCACAATTTAAGAACGCACGTGCCAAAACATATTCACAATTATTTATCTATTATTCATCTATTTTAACACTAGTCAACAAGGAAGCCTGCTTTCTCTCTGGGGTCTGGCAACCCAAACTGCTCTGCGGTCCAGCTGGATGCAGGAACTCCTTTCCACCACGAAGCGGCGCTGTCTACAGCCTGGTGAGAGAGACGATGGACCAGAGACTAAAATTAACTGCGACGAGCCATGAAATAATTCCTTTTGTTTTACTTAGATTATCGCTGTGTTAAATTGGCGTTATCAGTGGATTTAAGAAATACATTTTTCAATAACTGGCGGGAGGAAAACCATTAATATATATATATTTTTTTCATTATTGCTTATATATACATTTAGTATATACATTTTGTTTTGTGAGGAGGGTAATTATTATTTCACAGTGTAGGCATCAGTGATGGGGGCACAGCGATTATATTTCGGTATGTCTACAGTTCAGTCATCATGGAAGTACACAACAAATCGCTGTTTTTAATGACTATATCAAAGCCTCCTCAGAAGGTCGGGGCCCTTTCTCAGCATAATAGCGACACTTACCTCTCTGGGGGACGTTAAAGGTTTGGAAAAAACACTTGATTACATGTAGTTAGTAATTTATAAAAATTAAAAAATATATATATAATAATAATACAGAGCCCGTGTACGAGCGCCATAATGGCCGTATTTTTTTTCGGGACCTCTTCATGACATTCAACCGCTTTAAATTGTAAGCGTCCCTTTGTGTAAATACTCATGCCAGTTGTATGTTTTTACACTGCGATGGAGTAGCATTATTCCTCAGCTCGTAACGGCAAAGCGGCGTACACCTTTAAGGACTTTAAAGCCGTCTGATCACACAGAACGCAGCAGTTTGCAAGGAATCACTGAATCATGGGAACCGGAGTGATAATGCGCACTTCTTTGTCACCAAGGCAACCACAATACGTTTCTGTGGATGAAGTCATTTGTTACGCCGCTCGTTGCTATAGTTACAACCTAGAGAGGGCGCTGCGGAAGAGCTTTCTACGTAAAATGACGCAGGGCGGGGGCGTGCCCGCGATGCGCGTTGCGCACGGCTGCTTGTTGTTCCCGCAGAGAGGCGAGAAGATGGCGGCCGTGTCAAGCGGAGGTGCTGCTGGGTCCGCAGCGGCCGGGATTACGCACTCTGCCCGACCGGCCCACGCAGGTATGGGCTCGCAGAACCGAGCCCAGCCATCCTCCGGGATCAGCCACTCTGGTCGTACCAGCACAGCCACTGGGTGCATCACAAATCCTGGCCACACTTCGGTCACCAGGCCACCCTCAGCCCGAGTGGGCCACTACGAAATCGAGCGGACCATCGGCAAGGGAAATTTCGCGGTTGTTAAACTAGCCACACACATCATTACTAAAGCAAAGGTAAGACGGCTGATGTCCGAGTATCAGAGGTAAACAGTTAGAAGTTGTCACTGATTTATTCTAAGCCTTTTCGACCATGTTGGTAGAATGACGCTGGGGCCTTCAGGCTCGGGAGGCAGCGGCGGCGGGCAGCCCGCTGTGGTGACACCGCTGCTCGGGGTAGTGGAGGTCCGTTCGACACGGGACACCACCGTTAGCCACTGGATACAGATATATTTACCACAGCGTAAATGTAAACTCACGTATATCGGCTTGTAGTATTTTGTAAGGCTTAAAAGGCCGGAGGTTAATGTGTAGCAAAGCGCAGAGGACAGAGAGAAGGGTATTGACGAAGATGAAAAAGACGAAAGTCGATTTTCTAGGAGCTAGCTTAGCTTAATAGCTAATTACCTGTTCAGTATGATTCAGATACCTTTGAGAAAGATGCTACTGCACAAGGATATAAAGTTTGGACCATCATATTTATTAAGTTAACAGAGAACTTCTAAAGTTGATAGAGCTGTGTGACCCAAGATTTGATATTCCTCTTAGGAATTCCCCATAAAAGTACCAACGAAAGTTTGCCACACCATAATGTAACAAAGCTAAAGATTTTCGGCTTTAAAATTAACTAAACTTTCAGAAAATTAGATGAGCAAACTATTTAACATTTGCCATTTCACGTAAGGATACGTTCTTACGTCTGGAGCAGTGTCGGCTTCACACACCGGTTTCTGTGGTATTAGATGTCAGATTTAATAGCTAGATGACATTGTATTGAATCTTCTTGGACAAGAAAATGTTGACATGGGCAAAATTAGAGGTTTCAGAATTGTCACCACACAGTGTAAGTGAAACGTAAACGCTTTTGCATGGAGTGGGCGATAGCAGTATACTGGATGATTGGCACAGTGAATGGCAGATACTACTATCAACAAATTATTCATGAAGCACAAAAATTATGCTTCATGAGTAGATGGCTTACACTGAAGTTGGCCACAATTCAGTGCTTTTTTTTGTTTGTTTGTTTTCTTGTTTAAATAATAAATCTGTTTGCTCTTAACAAATTTTTGGATCGAGGGGAAATTTGGGGCATTACAAAGGAAAGGCGACATTCAGAAATTCTCAGTATTGTTTTGAAGTTGTTCTGACCAATTGCATGTGGCCCCTCAGTGTTTCAAGGCTTTATTTGCCTATGAGCAGTCTATTGCTGTTGGGTCATCAATTGTGTTGGTACTGTGAGTCTAAAAAGCCCTTAACCAATCAGAAAGCCTGTGCTGGTGTGTCTGACAACAGAAGCGTCATTGAGATCTCTGCTAATAGCCACTTTGATTTACAGCTTCTTGGAGAGCAGCTACTCTGTATAGTAACATTATAAAAAAACCTTGCCCGGGTTATCCGAGTATTGCGATCAGTAAGCACACTGCTTATGATGGATGTGCAGGTGAACGCTCAGAACAAAGGCTTTGATTACCGTAAGCAGCGTCTACAGTATATTACGAAGAGCCTTTAATACCAGATGGCATAAACAGAGGTGTGTCAAGGCCGCTGAGTGTGTTGCTTTACCTCTATGCCCTTGTTGACATACACACAGACAGGCAGACACGGGTCATTTGGATGCTTTGTGTCACGTAGAGAGAGAGCACTCCATTTAGTTTCATGACGGCAAAATACAGTAGGGTCAGTGAGTCGTGGAGATGTTTTCAATCCTGGAGATATTGCTCGAAAGAGTTGACTTGTGTGTATGACTGTGAGATGTAAAGACACAAAGTTATGGGAGATGTGTTGTTAGTCTCCTCTAATAACAATACAACACAATACAATATCTCAGGGTTATAGCCAGAAAAAAAATTCACACTGGGAATAACCCTGTGAGCTGGAGGGGGGACGGATAGTGAACCTGTGAAATTCTCAGCCTGGGGCAATGATACCTCAGCCTGGCGCAGCGCCGGGTGATCAACTGCTGGCTGAGACCCTGTATCTGTTGTCTTCAGCTGCATTGATATGTGGTTGTCTGAGCCCCAGAGATGACAGTCACTGAGAGAATGAAAGAGAGGCCTTGTTTTCTGTCTGCTGATGGTGGTTGCAGTCACTTCGTAATTTTCATCCAAACTCGCAGGGGTTTCAGTGTCCCCACTTGGCTTATGGATATCAGAAGAATAGCAGCGTGCTTTAATATGCCCGTGGATATCATGAATATGGATATGATGATCAGTCATCAGATGAAATGTGCTCAGGAGCTTTGTTTTGTGGCCCAGGTTTTATAACGATCCGATGAGAAACGCTGACTAGTCAAAAATAGCCTAACAACTCTCCCTGTTCTCAGATGGAGCTGCATTATATCCTGCAGTGCAGTCACACAGAAGAGGACCTGGATATTTATATTCAGTGGCATCGAAGCACAGAAAGGGATGGTCCCTTTTTGAAGTCTCGTTTCCCCTCTGTTGTTTTATAAAAACCCAAACGATTCGATGGGTAGTTTAGAGTTTAATTTCCCAGTACACCCTGTTGTTTCAAGCACGGCTTTTGCCATGCACATTTGTGGAAGTTTGGGGTTTTTGGCTTACATGCTTAGTAAAACAGAGGTAGTCGCACAGCACTAACCTTCAGTAGCAGACAACTGGTGAGATGCACCTTGGTGTTGTAATAGTGAAAGTTCATTTCACCCAGACAAGATCAGTTTGTGAGGTGGAAGTCAAAACAAGAGAGCTGATACACTCACGCAGTTTGTGCCACATGTTGCTGCTAGCAGCCTGGATAAATGTTGCTTTTAGTGTACAGGGTATCCACAAACATTCTTGCTAGCTGTGGCTCATTAACAAAGGCTTCTGACACCGTGACACTGTAAACTATCCATTCTAGGTTAACTCTGTTACTTATGGCTCTGTGACTTGGGGACTAAGTAAACTGTGACCAAACCATTGTTGCTTTTGCATATTTTTGTTTTCAATTATAGCAATAATAAGAAACAGTTAATTCACCCTGATTTACAAAAATATGGTATTTGCCTAGATCATCTTATAGAAATAATAGTCAGCATTTAGACCAGCTGACATGATGGTCACATGTAATTATGTAAATAACATCATAATTTGGTGACGTAACTAAATAAAAAATTTTTAGTTGAATGCTGCACCTGTTTGGACGGGTCTGATTGTTTGGCGTTGGACATTGCTCCACAGAGCTATCTCAGTGACATCGACCATATCCACACCTAAGACACACGACTTGATAAGCTAAATAACGTTATGACCACTTTATCAATTATTTTTAAAGCTTTTACCCCAGTTAAATATGAAAACTGAATTCAAAAGCATGTCTGCGTTAAGTCTATTGATTTAATCACTGTCACTGTTTTCTGACAGGCACTTTGGACAGTGTCGGAGAATCAAGTCAGGATGATTTCAGACTTTATCCTTTCTCACATGCAGCACGCAGCACAGTTTAGTCTGCGCCAAACGTGCTCTCACTGCATGACTGTTTGGTTTAGGTGAGGGTGGTGCCTGAGTAGAGCATACACAGGACACGGGACACTCACATGCTTGCTGTGAATACACCAGGGAGTTATCGATCAGTCCTCACTTTGCTTTGCTAGCTCCTGTGTCTGATTAAGCTCAAGGTATTTATGGTTTGGCTGATCTCAATTATTCTGACACTAAAACAAAATAAAGAAAAAAGCAATGCTTAATAAGTGTTTATTACCTCCCAAATGAAAGAACCTGCTGACCCCTGCCAAAACCAGAAGGGACATCACTTTACTCTGATATTGTAGCCACAGCAGGAGTGTTTACAACTGGCATATCAAATGAGATAATACTGTTACAGTAAACACAGTACAGGAAACAGCCGGAGAACATCAGTTTAGACACAAAAATAAAGTCTTGACAGATCACTCCAGGATTCTTTCACTTCATGTGCTTATGTATAGAATTTGAGCTGGTTTGAAAAGTTATTTCCAGTTTGCAGAGCAAAGCACTGTAGTGTTGATTCCTCTGTTTTTAATGACCCCAACGCTGTAGATGATGGTAGCTGAGGTTTTTAAGCTGCTGTTTATTCTCCGGGCGAATATGTCCCTTTCCATGCACAGCCATCTTTGTGATGCACCGTTGTCGTAATCAGTGACATCAATGAGTCGCCCCAGCCCTAAAGCAGTCAACTTGTCTGTATGTTCATGTATTTGTATTTATGAAAAAATCACTTGTTCATATGCCTTCAAAATTGGCACAACCTTACCGTGTGTTGTTAGCAATACGCACGCATAAACTCAGTGTTTTGGGAAAGCACTTGTCAAGAATACCTCCTGTATGGCAAGCTGGCACAGGGAAAATGGCCCAAAGGTAGACCCCAGCTGCTATACAACGCCGTCTGCAAAAGAGACTTGAAGGCCCGAACATCGATACAACATCTGGGAAACCTTGGCTTCAGAGTGAACCACCTGGAGGCAAGCAGTACACAAAGGACTCTCCAGCTTTGAAGAGAGACTTGCCCAGCAGTCCGAAGCCAGGAGACGGAGACGGAAAGCCTCCAACCAGATTGGCAGGCCATCTTCTGTCTTCTTCTGCCAGCTGTGCCCGAAGAACTACCATTCCCTCATTGGCCTTGCCAGTCACACCCGGTGCTGTTCCCAGTACAGATTGACAACCAGAATGCATATCCATAGTCTCTTGAGACTGAAGGATGCCTATGTGTTGAGATGTCAAGAATACATAGACACGCACACTGCTTTACAGTGTGATCTAAGGAAATAGTTAGCTCACAACTTTTCAGCGTCCAAGGTGACATCTTTAAATTGCTTTCTCCATCAGACTAACAAACTGCAGTAGATATATTTATAAAACTGAGAGAAACAGTACTTACATTTGGGAAAGCGAAAGTCCTCTATGAATCTGTATTCTGGCCCTGCAATAGACTGACCTGTTCAGGGTTTACCCTGCTTCTTGCCTTATGACGACTGGAATAGGCTCCAGCATCCCCATGACCCTGAATTATTTAAGCATTTAGGATAATGAATGGATCTGTCCATTCTCTGATCCAACCTAATCAAAGTCGCTATCATCTCCACCATTTGTAGATATTCAGAAAAGAAATCATGTTAAAATAAAATTAAAATCTTGCTCAAATTTTATGAAATATTCTAGAGTAAGGTGGGATTTTATATAGACAAGTTAAAAAAACAGGCATGGTGCTTGAATATCCTAGAAATGGACAATTTTCCTGTTAACATACAGTAGGGCGTAAGGGTGATTGCCTTGTACTGGTCACCCTGTGTTTACAGTGCAAACCCCTTTAACAGGTGGCAAATTTGCACATCCTTTTTGCATAGCCTTTTAACAGCGCCTGTCAGATGTTACTCGGAATTGACTGTTTATGCACACTTAATTAATTAGAATCAATGAAATGTTTCATCTTTGCCACTAGTCATGTCTAACAGAGCTTCTTTGGTCCTTGCTGGCTTCTAAGCAAGAGGTCAGTGCTAATATTCAGTGATGGTAACGCAAGGGCATATGATGAAACCAGAGTGCAGAATGCGGCACCATTTTACTGTCTATTTTATCTCCATAACAAACCTTTATTTATTTGAATTGCAAAAATGTTAATTGCAGATCGCAGACCATAATGCTCAGTCTACTCCAGTCTGCATGAAGCTGTAACAAACAAGTTGCTGGTCAAATTTGATTTGAATGCTCCGTCACATATCTGACTATATGTTTGTGCATATATGTGTGTAGCATCCTGATGAAGGGAGGTATGGTCAGTGCCCTTGTTTGACCTTGTTAAAAATAAAGTCAAGATGGGCATTATCTGCAGAGCGTTGATTTGTAGGCACAGGAAACTGACAGTGAAAAAAATCACAACTCTGTGCCGTTGTCATCCAAAGTGCTGCTTGTTGTCAGAGGCGACTGTGTGTTGCCAAGGCTCCTAGTTGGAGAAAGGTCGCTCCATTGAAGTCTTACTGGTTTCCATGGTTTCAGTCGTGATGATGGTGGTTCCAGACCCCAACCACCAGTTCTGAATGGGAGTGACTCGCAATTGGCTCCGGTTTTTGTCTGTCATGAACGAAATGTGCTTCTATTATCAGACTGGCTGGGTCCTTGGTTTCTTTGTCTTTGAAATAGCTGCTAAGTGTCCTGATAGGTAAATGGTGCCATGTGGCACACCCTGACCTGTGTATTTCTTGGGGAAGCAGGCCTTTCCCTGTATCCTTCTGTCCTTTTTCCTGTGTTGTCCCCCTTTCCTCCCCTGTGCTTTTAGTAAGAAAAGGACAAGCAAGAGGAAGAGGGCCAGCAGGATGGCAAGCATTAGGTAACAGGCCTAATGTACTGTGTAACAATTTCACTCATTCCCTCAGACACATTCGCACACAGCTCTCCAACATACAGCAGCCCTTCTCCGTTTCTCACAGACACACATACACATGCCCGAATGTGATTTCATTTGGGTGAGTAATACGACAAAGGCTGAGTTTCTGCCTGACTTATTTTCCTGCCCTCCAGTTGTCTTCTCCTGCATCTCAGTGAATCTGCAGCTTCAAAAGGGGAAGAACACGCACCGGAATGTGTGTGTATCTGCGCAGCTCATGTTTGAGGGCACTTGAGGCTTCGTCAATACGATTACATTGTGTTCCCAATGGATTATAAAATCAGCTATGGCTCTGCCTCAGAGTGATGCCAGCAGTGATGTGCTAGCATGTGCGTGTTCGTGCATGCCCTAAAAGTCCCTATTCTGTAGCCTTTTACCTGTACGATGTCTAAAACTCGGTGCCACTGTCATGCACGGCGCTTGTTGTTGGCAATGCTCCTAGTAGAAGAGAGGTCGCTGTTTCATTTTACTGGTTTCTTTATCAGCTCATCACTGTGCATTATCAGGAGAAGTGCATTTTTTCAAGGGCAAGTGTAACCGTGTGTTCATACTAAACGCAAAGTGAGGTTTTGCTTCATGTTACGTGCGTGAATACAGTCAGAGTGTTTTCGGAGCATTTTGTAATCCACAGCTATTTGCCCCTAAGCCAAGGGGAGAACGACTTCCTTCCAAAGTGCAACCAGTAGCTGGAATTGGTGAATAGTTCAGTAACATATTTTCAGAACTGAGCAGGAAGTCCTGTGATTGCTCTTTTTTTCCCAAGCCGTCTCCCACAAACGACATGTCAGAAAACTTGTCCTCCATTTCTGATTGTTAGCTTCGTCAGCAGAAGCCAACCGCCTATGGAAGAATCTCAGCTGACTAGCTTAGCCTGCACACCATCGAGCAAAGTTTTCACTAAATTTAAAATATTTTCAGTTTGTGTGGATGTGCGTTTGCCTCTTTTCATGTTGACCGGCACAAATTTGCATCGGCTCTTGTCTTTGCATACACTCTTTAAGTAATTGCCAAAGGGCAGCCTCCAGAGCTAAAAAATTAAACCAAAATGCCAAAAACTGCAGTTCCCCAGTTGCGGTTGGCTCCCACTTGAGGTTGGCTCCAAAAGTCAATCCTCATAGACTCCCATGTTAAAATGGCCAGATTTACAGCATTAAAAAGCATATTCACAGCCTGTTAGAAAAAAAATTGTCTATGGAAATTTCCTCCCTCGTAACAACTGAGTAGGGTGATTTTTATTTTTTTAAAAACTCATCCACCTGTATAGTTGAGTTGGGGAACAGAACTTGCTAGGCCTCATCCACTACTTTGTCACTGGATTGGGTGTCTTTCGTGTGTGTGTGTGTGTGTGTCTGGTTGGCCCAGTTTAGAGTATTTTAGATTATTATTCATTTTGTGGGTGCTATGTGGTATACATGAAGGGTGTCAGAAAAAAAATCTATATAGTTACTAATCTATACTGAAAATTACCGTTGGCTTAGATACTTATTTGCAGCATTATCAATAACAACAGGGCCATCTTTGTCTGCTCCAGTTGACACACAACTTCACACAGCAGCACTGCACACAGGAAGGTACACAGCCTCTCTGCTCACCAGCAGCTGATGTTCACAACACTGAACAACACTTTATGAAGAATTTTGAGAAGTCCGTAAAGCTCCCGTTTCACCAACACTGAAGGATTGAACCTGGCTGGCACACACATTAAAATTTGCTGTTTAACTATAGCAATTACTCACACTAGCTGTCAGTTGTCATTATGGCAGCAGCTGGTGGCTATGGCTTACAAAAAACAAACAAAAATCACCCCCCCCCCCCCCCCCCCCCCCCGAAATAACAAATATATGAATGGCGATTACATCATCAGTTCTGCCCATCTGTAAAGTTAATAGCATAATTTAACAGGATAACACAATTATTTACATTGTTTGCAGTGTTATGTTTCTCTTAAAGTCCCGGATTGAAGCTGAGAAAAGTCTGTTATAAGCCCGTCGATGCTGACTCGCCCTAAATGGCAGTCTTTGCCCTTCAGGCTCAGGTCTTCTACCAGAGGCCTGGGAGCTTGACATGTCCCACGCAGTATCTTAGCTGTTCCTAGGACTGCGCTCTTCTGGACCGAGATCTCGGATGTCATTCCTGGAGTCTGCTGAAGCCACTCTAACAGTTTGGGGGTCACTGCCCCCACTGTTCCAATTGCCACAGGGACCGCTGTTGCCTTTATCTTCCACATTTGCTCTAGCTCTTCCCTCAGCCCTTGATATTTCTCGAGCTTATCGTGTTCCTTCTTCCTGATGTTGCTGTCACTTGGTATTGCTACATGTATCACAATGGCCTTTCTCTTCTGCTTGTCCACCACTACTATGTGCAGTTGTTTAGTCATTACTGGTTTGTCCGTTTGTATCTGGAAGTCCCAGAGGATCTTAGGTTGGGCATTCTCTCTGCACCCTGCTGTTATTTGCTGGATTGTCTCAGGGGCGTCTCTGCACAGCCTGCACCTATGGTCATGCCTTGTGTGGTAGACCCCAGCCTCTATCAATCTTGTGCTTAGAGCTTGTTTCTGTGCTGCCATGATTAGTGCCTCTGTGCTGTCTTTCATTCCAGCTTTGTTCAGCCATCAGTAGGATTTTTCTATGTCAGCTACTTCTGTCTGCTGGTAGTACATGCCATGCATGATGGTTCCTGTTCTTCAGGTTTCTGCTGGCTGAAGCACATGGTCAGTTGTGGCCTTCTTCTTCATGTATTCATGGATCTTTGTTGTTTCATCCAGGACAGTGGTTCTGACACTCACTAGTCTTCAGCCTCCTTCCTTGGCTTACAGTCTCAGGGTGCTGGATTTTGGGTGAAACCCTCCATGCACGTTAAGGACCTTTCTAGTCTCGATGTCAGTGGCTTCTGTCTCCTCCCTTGGCCAGCTTATTACCCCAGCAGGGTATCTGATGATTGGAAGGACCCAGGTATTCTGGGTGTTCTCATTTAGCTGACTTCTCAGCTGTCCTAGTGGCCTCTTCATGGTTCCCATTTACCTGTGGGATTCCAAGGTATTTGTTGCTGTCCTCAGTGGCTATAAAATGAAAACAGTGTTTGGTCTGAATACGCCATGAAAGATTTTCACTTGCTTCACTGGACTATTAAAGTCTTCTGTGTGTAGGTGTTACAGATAGCAGTTATATACAGGGGTGCTGCTGTGAAACTGACAGGCCAAATTAAATATTAATTTAATGATAATGTTATTGAATACATTAAAAAAGAAGCCGGTAGTTGTCACTTACTCTAAAAACTGGTCATCCATTTATACAGTCCAAATGCAGAGTGATGGTGTTTCATGTGGCAATCCCTTAAAAGCATGCATGAAATCACACCTGCTTCTGCCATACAAATGTCATTTACAAAAGTTAAATAAAATTGTTGTTAAGCTTTGTAGGAGAGATTATCATAAAATGGCGTCGTTTTCACGTTCTCCTACACACCTGGTTCTTGTGATGTTTGTGTTCATCAAAGCTCAGTGGCGAGTACTACTCATGGTTAGATATTTATATCCCACAAAATTTACCCAACATAAAATGTCTGCTTTGCTTTTCAAGAAGGGGAAAAAGCTGTAAAACAGGCAGATGAATGTGATGTCCGGGTTTTTTTTTTTTTTTTTTTTTAATCTTCTACACTGTAGCATGTCTCCTTTCTTGTACTTTCAGCTCAACATACTCAGCTGAGTCATTTTGACACATTTACTCACACAAGTGCACAACACACCAGTAGAACACCTCTGAAAGGCAATGTGCTGCTGACTCATTGTGCCTGTACCATCGCTGTGTGTGCTCGCGCATAGTACAGTCAGAGCAGTTTGTGCTGACCTTACGTGACCTGGTGGTGTGTGATGTCTTTGTGACATATGTAAACCAAAGGCACAGTTTTAGCTTAATATTTGCAGAAACAAGGTTTATTGGCAGCCATGGATGGCATGTTGTCAGTTGAGCAGGGTTGTTTGCGTGCGTTAAAACACCTTAACCTGTGGGTTAAGCCTGAGCATTATACCCTCCGTGGTTGTCGTAATCTGTCTGCTGTTGATGAAGGTTAACCTCATACAGTTTAACACTACACCATTTTGTGTGTGTGTGTGTGAGAACACAGATGAGCATGCAAGATGCACTTTCCCAGGCTTCCCACTGTAGACATTACGCCATAAACCCAGTTCTTTTTTTTTTTTAGAACCATAGTTGAGTCATGCATGGATGTTTTCACGTTCAAGTCCTTAAGGATGCTGAAGGCTACATGAACAATGCATACCAAATCCTGTTTAACTTTAAATTCTATATCACAGGTCTATAATAATTTCATATATCATTGATTTATTATAATTTCTTTTTAACAGAACATAATGCAAAAATGCTTGAAGTCATTTAAAAATGGTTTCATCAGACAGTGTTTCCAGCAGAGACGCTTTGGCTTGATTGCTTGCAAAACCTCTCAGCACTGGCCAGAGACATTTGTGTGTTAGGTTAATTGTCTCTTCTTAATTGGCTGTGGATGTGTGGTTGATAAAGTGCGTGAAGTGTGGAGCCTAAAACACTGTATGAATGTATTGTTAAAAGTGGTTTGTGGCCTAAAGCGCTTCGAGTGGTCAGTAAGACTATAA
Organism: Archocentrus centrarchus; assembly: GCF_007364275.1. Taxonomy (NCBI): domain Eukaryota; kingdom Metazoa; phylum Chordata; class Actinopteri; order Cichliformes; family Cichlidae; genus Archocentrus; species Archocentrus centrarchus. The sequence continues at coordinate 38,975,026 of NC_044358.1, read as the reverse complement.
ACATGCTATTTAAGTGTCAAGTCTCTTTTATTCTGCTGGCTGCAGCACGCTTATGCAGAATACACATCTTGGCTGATTAAACGTAGGTGTGGAGTCAAGCAGTGTCTTGAGACTAGCACATTAGCCACAGGAAGAACAATGGAGAACTGAAGCCGAAAGCCATCTACACCTCAGGCGTACCAAGCCAAAAACTGACAGGGTAAGAGACCACCTGAGAGCCACAGACAAAGGCATTTACAGGCAACCATTATAAAACCTTCCACAGTGTCACCCATGGAAACCTTTTACGACTTTTACTTCCTCATAGATAGACCTTGGTGACCAAAGGCATGCTGGATTGCGTTTCTGTTGATTACCTTTTTTTTTTTTTTTCTGTTGACTATAGATGCATAGATTTTATTTTTCAACAGATTCAAAATTGATTGCTGAAAGTTGTTCATCTACATCTGGAATAAAAAGCTGGCTGCAGGAATCCAGTATTATTTAAAAGCCAGGAAAACTTGAAGTATTTTCAGTCTCTTCAGAATTATGCTGATGGTATCACACTGGGTTGTAGACTTCCAAAATGTTGTGCAGCGACGGGAACAATGCCCAGTTCCTCTCAGCTCAACACAGCTGGCCAGTCCGGTGTAAAGTTTGTTAGAATGCCATATTGATGGTTTTTGGCACTTTACAGATAATGGCCATCTGAGACACACACTATCCAATGTGATTAGACCATAAATCCAGCTTAATGCAGTTATTTTTGCAATGTCTTTGGCAAAAATGTCAACTTACTGATATTTTCAAGAATCACGATCAGGGAGTTTTCTGTAACTTGAAGAAACTGATTTATGGTTTTCGGCGTAGTTTCCTATAAATGAGCAGAATGGCATAGATCATGCCCATGGTACAATGCAGTAACACACAGTGACAAGATAAGGCAGTGTAATGTTTTTCCATAAATAGTGCAGTACTGAAAATGGAGGTAATTTTACAGTAAGCGCCAACCAGTGACAATGAGATTTCCCCGCCACGGAACAGCAACCACAGACACGTGTGCTTGAGGGCAGGGGTGTTTCACAGTAAAGATGGAGTACTGGAAATGTGTTGTGGTCTTAAAATTGTTGTTACTGCAGTGTTTACTTCAGTCAGCCAGGTCTTTCTTGCATCTGTGTTGATGTTCCCTGTGTTTATGCAGGGAGACAAGTGTCACTGTGTCATTAACCTGCGTATAAGCTCTTAACAAGCTCCCAGTAATCCAAGTCCTACTATCCTCTATATGGTAGGTTAATCGTTGTTGTACAACTGAAACCTGTTAAATCATTTCATTAAAAAAAGCCACTGATAAGGAGAGCGATGTTAGGATTTGCATGTACTTTACATCTTCTTATTACTGGGTTTCTTACAGTGAAATGAAAGTGTTTAACCTTTCCTGAGCGGCATGTTACAGTGTCTTTAAAGTTCATTTAGCATTGGACACACTGAAATGGCTAAATACTACACCAAAGGAATTAAAAGCAATAACTGAGTTTTAGATATCTACGTCATAGATTGTTATCTTCCTTTTAGTTATCTGTTTTTACTAATTGGGACGTTAGATTGAAATATGCACCTTAAATATTCTATATTTGTGTAAGGAGAAAAAAAAAACCCCTCTTCCTTGGGCTCTGAGTCGTGAACAGTGCTTTACACCAAATACTGAAGGAGCCGTTTCAGACTGGCATCTTAAACACTTAATTTGTTGTCACTGGTTACTGTTGTGTACTGTGAAACTTGGTGGTGCGTGTTGTGTAGTAAATGGTCCAGACTCCTCTTCTGGGCACCAGCTGCTCTGACATGGTGCTGTGTTGAGGTCACCGTCTTGTGATCGGAAGGGCTATGTGACACTTCGTCTCATTGCAGCTGTCCTCCCAGGAGTGTGTGTGTGTGTGTGTGTGTGTTGTCTTTTGGCAGAAAGAGTCATGGAAGTGAGATGAAAGCAGATGAAAATCCGGACACTGCTTAGTTAGTGAAGTTTGAAACTCAACTTTTCAGACATTCTCTTGGCAAATGCTTGGTAGTGGAAGTAGTGCTTATTGCTAGGCATCTGAAAAAGGGTAGCCCTTCCTTATCCCCTCTCTGTGCTAAGCCCCTTCCACCAGAGAAGATGGACATAAGCACATGCTTTATAGTAGCCAAAAAACCCCAAAGGTAACAGTGACTTTTTTTTGGTATCAAACCCAGATCTCCTGCATCCTTTGCTTAAACCATGCTGCCACTGTATCTTTCTTCCTATGAGGAATTGTTCCGTCTTTATACAGATATTACTGACCGGCTAAGTGGACAAAGTCTCTTGCTATGGACTGGATTTTCTTTGTGCTAGGAGAGAGACAAGGCTCCAGAGTGCGACCATTATGATCTGGAGTTTGACTAAATGTTTTCATTAGCTTCACTATTACAAATGACATTTAGCAGATGTGTGTGTGTGTGTGTGTGTGTGTGCGCGTGTGTGTGTGTGCGCGTGTGTGCGTGCATGCATATGTGTGTCTAACATATATGCCCCATATGCTACACAACATGCACCACCAACGTTCTGTAGATAGCTGTCCCCTCTCTGCCACTCCCTCTTTGACCGATATTCTTCTTCACTTAATACTAAATATTCAGTGTATTGCATGTGTGAAACCGCACCCTGTACTCATTCCTCACAACCTTAAAACATGTTATAACTGCCTCTGGACCTGAAGGGCTTAAGGGGACCAGTATTGTTGTGTGCTGGACCTACGCAGAGCTTTGCAGATTGCTGGTGTTGCTCCTTCAGCTTAGCTCCAATCAGGGAGAAGGCTGAAATCCTAATAGACAAAAATAAGCATCTTTGGAGTGAAGTGAAAAATCTCCACCTCCACTATATGCTTCTCATGCTGCTTTTTAAAACTTTGATTATTTTTCACATTTCTTCTTCTTCGTGGTAAATTCCAATCGCTCCCTACCTGTTCAAACCCATCAGTCGGCATTCTGTGTGTAGCATTACTCTCAGCTACACACTGATGGGTTTTATGGAGGGCTGTGTGCAAGCGCATCTCCATAGGTTGCTTGCCTCAAATCTCTCGCTTTTTGCCGTCAAACGTCTGCGCCAGCAGATACAAACGTGTTATCATGAATTCCGTCTCAGCCAAGACCAACATTGTGGTTGGAGGTAACTGATATCTTTCCCTTGTCCTTGGAAAAATATCTTGATCCAGCAACTTAGACAGAATTGCCCATATCGCACTCCATGTTACCGTACAATGGAGGAAAATGACTGTGTGCAAAGAAAGGCTTGTCTTATGTTAATGGACAAATAATAAGTAAAATTTTCAAAATGCTTTTTTTTTTTTTTTTTGTATGCAATTATTGTATAATTGTACTTGTTGAACTGTTGCCACCTTTTCACAAGGTCTTGCTGCCCCCCAAAGTGACAATAATTCTGTGATCCAGATGTCCTGTTGATCCCCTCCAGAAGATGCTGAGGGGGAGCAGTTACGTCAGCAAAGCTGGACGATGGCCAGTTCCAAGAATGAACTCCTCGAGCTTAAAATACCTCGAAGGCTCATACTTTCCAAACAGATGCTTACATACACCGTGAAACATACGAAAAAAATCAGTTTTGCCCACAAGTATCTGACAGTTGTTCGAAAGAGAGTGTGAATGATTTGAGAGGGATTTGAATGTTCAGGATTGAGGGCTGTACAACAGCATATTTCTGTCAAGGGAGAAAATTTGTGTAGTACCTGCACTGTGGAACTGCATAAATGTACACTCTGCAGGTTTAAATGAAAGCTGTAGGATAGCATAACTAATGCATAACCAAGTGTGATTGGGGAGATGAACTTGTATGCAGGGATGTTGTGAAGGAGCTGATTTTGTTTCTTTTTTTTAATGCTTTCTAAAGTTATCTATTGAAGCAAACATGTTTAAATCATATTGCTGTTTTAATTTATACCAATTTAAGATCTCAGCACCTGTTACAAGTGAAATGGCAGTTGTGTTTGTGGGGCTCTTAATGTCTTAAGACTAGGTGAGGCGCAACTTTTAACTACACATTGTTGCCTTTTTTCTTAAATAAACACACTCTCATAAATGGCACTGTTCTGCTGTCCAGTAAGCTGTACAACACGCCAACTGCGCCCACCTGACACTTGTTTTTGTAAGTTGCCAATTTAAGCGAAGGCATGAACTCTACCAGTGCCAGTGTTTGTCACAGTTTGTACAATACCTTTGAAAGGAAAGTACACACACCGACACAGTTTATAAGCCGGATAAATGCCACACTTACTGCCCCGTGCTCCCTCAGGAGCCCCCTGTCCGGGCTTCCTCACTTCCCCTTCCTGTCTGTGGCAGGAAGTTGGCCTTGATGGTCTCATCTTCTTCATGTCTGGCAGTAGGACTCAGAATAGTACTTTGCAGAAACTAACAAATTATCTGCTTTGTGTGTGTGTGTGTGTGTGTGTGTGTGTGTGTGAGAGAGAGAGAGAGCGTGCACGCGTGTGTAATTGCTGCATATTTCTCATATATTCTATCCAGGCTTGTCTATATCTGGCAGAAGCTGTGTTTTGGGGCATCCCCATTAGCTTTGCTTGATTAAGTCATTAAAGCCGTCTCCCCACTCCTAAGTGGCGGAGCAAAGCTCCTGTCACACATCATCGCAGTCCGCCCTGCTGGAGCTGTTGTTGAGGGGCTCAGCAGTTACACAAGAGTTACGATTGCAGTCGAAGGTCACGGCGTGGGTCACTATATCCAAACAAACTGGAATTCAGGGATAACACATTTTGACGACACACATGCTGACCATCTCAAGAAGTGTCACTGTCTCCTGTTCGTTTTTGTTTTTAGTTTGTTAGTTATTTTTGTTTTAGCTGATGAACTCTCCTGGGTTGTGTGCCCTTTGCTGGTTATTTTCTTGGCTCGTTACTCTTCTGTGATTATTGTGCTGTCACAGTAATATTGTAAAGGCACTGGGACTGTGCCCTAGATGTGTTGCCTGTAATTTAAGTGTCAGCACAATACCATTATCATCAAAGTTTGCTGAGTGTGTTTTAGAGACACAAGAGCCGACAAACATGTAGCTTGGTTTAAGATGCATTCTTACCCTCCTCTGCTATCCACTATCCTTGCTGCTTCTTTCTCTGTCTTCTGTACTCAATGTTTCTTTTTTAAATCTCACCCTCTTCACCCCTTCGCCATCTCTCCTTCTCTCATCATTCATCCTCATATCTCCTTCCATCTCCTTTTTTCTTGTGTCTCTGTCTCCAGGTGGCTATAAAAATAGTGGATAAGACCCAGCTGGACGATGAGAACCTGAAAAAGATCTTCAGAGAGGTGCAAATCATGAAGTTGCTGAAGCACCCCCACATCATCCGCCTCTACCAGGTACACAGTCACTCTCACCCACAGAGCCTTTTAACACATCTCTGCTCACATCTTCCACCCGAGACCTGTTGCCAAATGTGAACAAATGGATTATTTAAGCGTAGAAGAATCCAGATGTGAAATGACATTGTTTTCTGGGGGAACTGCACAAGGTGTTGACAATTCAATTACAAAATGTACCTGGAAATGTGTCAAGTCTTGGGGTGGGGGGTGGTGTGAGGTGGTTGTCCAGAACAACTGCAGCCTTCTGCCCAAAAACTCACTCTGGTGAGATGCAGTGATGGACATTTAGAGGTGAGAGTTCTGTTTGTTTTCATACTTTTCCAGGTGTATGGGGATTGTAACACCATCCCGGTGTCCCACCATTTGATCTGAAATTGCCCTCAGCAGTTTAAACACACTCTCTAATCACTTTGCCATAAGCCTTAATTTTCTAATCCTCGCACATGCATGGATTGATCAGCACACTTAAGTACATGGCTGTTTTTGTTCTATTTAAATCTTTCTTGTTTGTGTGCCAAACCATGCTTACTCATTCAGTTATGTAACGGGTGAACCGCCCATGACTAGATGTTGGCCTGTGAGAGGGTCTGCAGGTTCCAGTTTTCATCATTTGTTTATATCTTTAGGTGATGGAGACGGAGAGGATGATCTATTTGGTAACAGAGTACGCTAGCGGTGGAGAGATATTCGGTAAGGGAGTCCCCCACTCTCACCTTAATGTGGATTGCCTTGTCATTGTCTCTCCCTCTTCTTTTTACTTTGATTTTTTTTGTCTCTTTCCTCAATTTTTGATCATATCAGAATATGCTAAACTAAATCTTTAGAAGTAATTAATCTAGTTACAGTGTGCCTTCTTGTTCTTTAAAAAGTTTTAAATACAGTATTTTTGTGTTGAATTCAGGAACATTTTCCACATACAGTACTGCTATTTTCACTACTGCATTGTGATCACCTAATACCACTGTATGATTGAGCCTGTGCTACTTTGGAACTCGCTGCAGTTTAACCTGCTTTTAAATTCAGCCATAATTTTTTTTTCCTTTTTTTAAAAAAAAAAAGTGTGTGTAAAATGGCTAATGGAGTAGATACTAAGGGAGTTGAATCACAAAAAGCCCACGACAGTTATATATGCTTAGGGTGGACACTTTGAGGGCCTTCACTGCTGGAAAGCCTGAAGAAGGCAGTAATGACGATGAAGAAGGCTTTGCTAGCTACCCTGCAGACGTGAAAAGGTGCAGAATAATGGTTGCGCTTGTTAAAGTCAGTGCTTGAAAATGCTGACAGAGCAACAAAATGCCAATGGAGAAAGTCCTGGACAACATTGATATTTTCCTCTAACAAACACAGTTTTCTTAAAGTTAATCAAATACTTTTATTTTACTTTAATGTTCATCATGAATGAAATGTATTAAATGTCCTTTAAAGTGGTATTAAAAAGGTCGTAAAAAGAGTATTTAATTTATTTAAATCTGCAGACACTAATTAAAATGAAGTTTTGTTTTGTTTTTTTTTTTCCCTTGAAAGAATTAATAAATGCTGCATTACTCACTCAGGATGACTGTAGTGGATTAAAATTCCAAATCCCACCAGAATCTGAAGCTGCACTCTTTATGTTAACCTAAAGTGGTCTTGGGAATCAATTTAATGTAATCTGTAGCACAGGATCTTGTACCTGAACAGGTCCAGAGTAGGAACACTGTGTTCACTTCCTTCAATCCAGGAATTGTGTGTTTGTGTGTACAGACCACCTGGTGGCTCATGGGCGTATGGCAGAAAAGGACGCCAGGAAGAAGTTCAAGCAGATTGTGGCAGCAGTTCATTTCTGTCACTGCCGCAACATTGTCCACAGAGACCTGAAGGCTGAGAATCTGCTACTGGACCACAACCTCAACATCAAAATCGCAGGTGTGTGTGCATGTCCGTGCTCACGTGTGTGTGTGTGTTTGCACTGAAGAGCGTATGGGTGGGTAAGTTAAATTTAGTGGTGAATGTGGATGCAGGCAAGTGTCAGCATGTACTTGAGGAGCATTTTTCTGTTTTGAAAAAAATGTTTACTCTGTCAAGGCAACTGGTGAGATTAAATCAACTTCTTCTCTTCCCTGTCAGATTTTGGCTTCAGCAACTTGTTTTCTCGAGGCCAGCTATTGAAAACATGGTGTGGCAGCCCTCCCTATGCTGCACCAGAACTATTTGAGGGAAAGGAGTATGATGGACCCAAAGTAGATATATGGGTGAGTCGACTTTTAGGTACGCATAAGGCCCTGCTGGGCTGCAACATGGGGTGTGGCTACCTGACCTGAATGTTCCAGGTACAGATAAATAAATAGTAACACATAGGACCACATTTCTTCAACAATGTGTAGTGCTCTGGAAGTAATTAATAAGTGAATGGTTTGCTAAAATGTAAAAATGATGTACTCATGGTTGTTTTCCCTTTCCCCTGTGTAGAGTTTGGGTGTGGTGTTATATGTGCTGGTGTGTGGTGCCCTGCCCTTTGATGGCAGCACTCTACAAAATTTGCGGGCACGTGTCCTCAGTGGAAAGTTCCGCATCCCTTTCTTCATGTCCACAGGTGGGACTGCAGTCAGGTCTTATTCTTCTCCGTGTTTTTAATCAGGCAAAACAAATTTCCGTTTGTTCCGTGTGATGTACGCAGTAAAGACTTTTAGCAGCTGCTGCTCAAGTCAAAAACTGGCCAGCATTTGATATCCAAAGGTTTCCTGTTTGTGTTATTGAACCCTGGTAGCTTTTTGTTGTGAGTGTAAAGAGCAGAACAGGACTACAATAATTTGGGAAACAGAAATGATAATAATTCTTCTTTTTTTTAATTTTTTTTCTTAATGAATGAACATTACAAATCATTTTAGCCTTTTCTGATCATTTATCACCACTTGAAAGATTTACTAAACATTTGTTTTGTTCAGACAGGGCTTATTTAAATAGTTGAAATGTTGTGTCCTGTTGTGTACTATATTTGCATAACATGTATGTTTATGCATGTTACAGACTGTGAGTACTTAATTAGACACATGTTAGTACTGGAGCCCAGCAGACGGTTGACCATGGAGCAGATATGTAAGAACAAGTGGATGAGACAGGGGGACCCAGACCCAGAGTTTGACAGGGTAAGACCTCTTTAAAAGTCTTACATTTGGTGCTGAGTTCCTTTTACATTCTGTTCTCTCTCTGTCTGTGTGTGTGTGTGTGTGTGTGTGTGTGTGTGTGTGTGTGTGTGTGTGTGTGTGTGTGTGTGTGTGTGTGTGTGTGTGTCTTTCCTTCAGTTTAAGTAGAATATGGTGATTTGTCAAAACTTATGAAAAATGCAAAAATGACTCACCCCATAGTGCAGTGGCTACTGTATGTTACACTAATAAAATATTTAATTAGCCAGATAATTTGGTTACGCTTTATATCATTGAAAGCCGGCTGAGAAGGTGAATCCCAGAATTATGAAATGCCATGTTAAATATAAGGCTAAAGCCAGGCACCAGTTGAGCTCAAGATAACAGCTAGCCTTGAACAAGCCTTTCTTTGATCCTGTAAAACTTTGAAATAAATAATTCATTTAAACTTACTTTATATTACTTACATTAAAATAAACACATTCTCTAAAATGTTACTCATTTATAAATGTTACATTCACTTTTTTGCTGTTAACAACATGAAAGAAATGGCTAGTAATAAGTTTGTTTGTGAACATTTAGATGGTTACCATAAGGGTGCAGATGATACAAAACTTTGGTATTTGGAATAAATTGTGTGTGCTTCATCTAATAAGCATTTTATGGATGTTATAAAATGATCTCTCTATTTATAATATTTGTGCTTAAAACACTTATGTTGGGTGATTTTTCACCCAAGTGAAAGTGAGAGTGGTAGTGTTAGAAAAATCAGGTTAGTGTTTTAGGGTTAAGAGTTTAAATCTAGGAATGTTAGTAAATCACAAGACTGCGAACCCGGAAGCTGCGGTTTAAATTCTGGTACTCACCATTTGGATTTGTTTTCACTTTGTTTGCTTTCACCAGCTGTTTGCTTAGCTTCAGGCACCAAAGCTTCTTGGTTCTTTATAAGACAAAAAACACTGGGTTAAGATATGACAAGTTAGGAGAGAGGCTTGTTTTATTATTGTCTTGAAATGCCAGCATCTTTTGATGTAATATCTTGGTTAAAGTAAAGTAAGACCGCACTAATAATTAGTGAATGCTTGTGGTTATTATTGTTTAATAGTAGTAACTATTTACAATTTCTAAGCAGAGGTTATTATAAAGTGTTGCCATATTTTTCCCTGCTCCTTTCCAGTTGATAGCGGAGTGTGAGCAGGTGAAGACCGAGCGAGAGATGGAGCTCATCAACGAGCAGGTGCTCATGGCGATGTGTGAGATGGGCCTGGACCGAGAGCGCACACTTCAGGTGCCAAAAAATTTCATAGTTACATTTACAATTTTTTTTTTTTTTTTTTTTTTGTCTTGTCAAAAGTAAACAGCACAGTTTATCTTGCTTTTCCCTCTCCAGTCCCTACAAACAGATGCATATGATCACTACAGTGCTATCTACAGTCTGCTGGCTGACCGCCTCAAGAAACACAAGACCCTGCGTGTTGCTCCACCCACACCACGCTCCATTAGCTATCCTCTAAATGCTGTGCAGGTGATTCATTACTTTTTGGTGCTGTTTTGCTAATAGCAATACAGTTTTGATAGTTTGGTAGTAATGGATCGTGACATTATTGCAGCACTCAGTTAATATGATCTGTGTAGTATTCTGTGGATTTTATGTACATAAGTGTCTTCATATTAACAGCTTCTAGGAATAAAGTTTGATCGTGGGAGCTTGAACTGTAGGTAAAGACACCTGTGCAGTTAGTTCGTGACTTCTGTCAGTAAAAATTTACCACAGTCCTGCTGTCAGACACTGAATGGAGTTGACTGGCTTTAACCCATATCTGCTTATCGTGCTTAGCTAAGAAGATTGTTATCAAATTAGCACAACCCTTGTGACCTCTGTATGTGTGTCTGTGTGTTTGTGTGTACTAGCAGACAGACCCACAAGGTAATCCTGTTAGCATGACCGTTCCCCACGTCCAACTCATCAATCCAGAGAACCAGATTGTTGAGGTGAGTTAGCAGTGGAGTCCTGTGCATCAGCCTGGGAGTGGGTGGCTAGCAGTTAGGGTCTTTAAGCTCGAAACCAAGTTAGAACAAGTCAGGACTTTTGTTCATAAACAGTATATATAATGTGATAGGCAATAAAGAGAGTTTTAATACATCCTCTTTAACTTTTTTGTGGTTCAATAGCAGCCAGTTTTTTTTTTTTTTTTTATATACTTCTGTGAGTTTATCCTCATTGAATGTCACCTAGTGTTTGTGGTTTATTATTAGTGTTTACTATGACAATCTGTGTACACAAACACTTTGTAATGTGAGAATTTGCTCTATTTCATTTAAGCATGTATATAAAACTGGAATGCATTTAAAATGTGTATTTTCTTTTTATCTTGTAAAAAAAATGTACATAAACATTCAACACACACTATCAGAGATCAACTCTGATTACCAAATACTGATCATGTGTTTATCCATCGTTCAGCCTGAGGGCAGCATGGCTCTGGACAGTGATGAAGGGGAGGAGCCATCTCCTGAAGCCATGGCTCGCTACCTTTCAATGAGGCGGCACACTGTGGGGGTACCAGACCAAAGGTAACACATGAACAACAGCCCTGTGTTGGTGAAGTGCGATTGAATTGACACTGTATTCATGCACATTATCAGATATTTGTTTAAGGTGGTGCAGCACAGTTTTGTTCATTTGTTGCATTACCTGAAAGATGGGAAATGCGGTCTGCTGACTACTAAGAAAGTTAGACTGTGGTGTCAAGTTTTAAAGCATTCAGATATGTTTGCTGCCAGCTATTTATAGCTTAGGAGATCACACACATATCAAATGTTTATTTCGAGGTGTGCAGATGTCTTATTTCAAGTAAATTGAAATGATCCAACTGGAAAAAAGTGATGCATTGAAGCTTTAGTAATCATATTAGTTACTTTCTCACAAGTTTTAACCAACTTATTTCATGTTATTTACTGTTTTCATCACAGGACAGAGATGCAGGAAGACCTCCAGAAGCTACCATCAGGTTTCCCTCGTGGCGCATTGCCCCAGCCCCCTTTCATCCCACTTGCCCCCACTATGGGTCAAATGCACACTCTCATGCCCACACAGAGCCTGCAGCCCACACAGCAGCTGGAATACAAGGTACACTTCATTGGGTTAGACCAGATCTCACTTGGAAGCAATCAGCTTACTTTATTTAGTTTCCACTCTAATCTGACTCCCTGTGGCTGCTGATCTTACAGGAACAATCATTGCTACAGCCACCTACCCTGCAGCTGCTCAACGGCATGGGGCCTCTGGGTCGAAGAGCTTCCGACGGCGGGGCCAACATTCAGCTACACGCTCAGCTCTTGAAAAGGCCTCGAGGGCCCTCGCCACTTGTCACCAGCCCGGTGAGGATCTGGATTCCTGAATGTGTCCACCTTGTATGTTCTCCTCTTATGTGCTGAACAGGTGTTGACCAATAAACTTTTTGCTTCTCTTAGCATCCTATCCCTGCAGTAGCTCCGGTGGATGAGGAGGGTTCGGATGGAGAGCCAGATCAAGAGGCAGTACAGAGGTAACCCACGGTGATGGTTTTTGGTGAAGGAGAATACCGTACAGAGGTGCTGTCTAAATGAGATTCTGTGGAAGTCTCATAGCCTGTGACAAAGTAGTACATGAATATTGATCTAAAGAATTTGGGTAGGCAAAGATATTAAAGCATATGGTTTGTCGAGGAGGTGTTATATCCAGGTAACTGAAACAAAGAAAGTGTGAAAACACACAACAAATGCCACAATCGTGTAATGACAATTGTTTTACTTTGCTTTTTTTTTAAATAATCTGGAAAAACTATCCAAAATGGGAACGTTGACATTGGAAGTGAAATTATTCCAGGGTACTAATAGGAGCTGGGTTGTTAGTTGGAGATGCAGAGTTTGATTCAAAAGTCCAGGTGAGGGCTTCCCAGGTGATGCTCTTCAGACAGCACATTCTGTAGACCTCGCTGGTGTCCTGGGTTGCTGGGAGTGAGTGCCTCTTGGCTGCTCTGCTTTTTCCCCCCACGGGAGGTGGCCGCTCGGCTGCGGTGCTTATCCCATCTTTTCTCCTTTCTCCATTGCGCAAGTGCCTTCTGCCACAGTCCTAAACTGAATCTGCCACCAAATACAGTGCCTCCTATCTCTCATACTCTTTGGCCAAGAGCTTCTCTTTCTCTCTCTCATTTCAGTAAGTGCCAAATTATCTTATAGACCTTTTCACTCTTTCTCACACAGCTTTGCTAACTCTGAAGTTTGCAAAACCAATGAGTAATAAATGTCAACCAGTCGAATCCTAAAATTGGATGCTGGGGCATTGTGGGATACCCATAAGCTATAACATCCATCAATCATGTAATTTTGTTTAATGTTTTCTGATTGGCTAAGATGATATTAATCATGGCACCTATTGGCAGAAGTGGGAAGGGGTGGGCCTTCCCTCCCCATCTCCATTAGCCAATGAGGACAGAGAGCTGACCAGCGCTGCTTCCTGTCTCCCACCCTCACCCCCGTCCTCCCCCCCCTCCCTGCGGCCCAGGTACCTGGCGAACCGCTCCAAGCGGCACACGACGCACACGCTCACGAGCACATCGCATGGCGAGCCCTCGGCAGAGTCACAGCGGCCCCAAGGCCCCCGCCAGCGGGGGTGCTGGGCCCCCGACATACACACCCGGTGAGGGGACACACCCACTCCGAGCTGTATATGCACAGACACACTCAGACACAAACATTCAGACCCATTAAATGAATGGAAAATTAAGCCCGACTCTTTCTTATGTCACTCACACATGCTCATCACATGCAAACACATTGCTGGTTGAGATCACAAGCACACTGAGCAGCAAGGTGAAGGTTGGGGACCCTCCAATGAAGGAGGGTTTTTTTGGGGGGGGTTTTTTTGCCAGTGATGGTGGAGATAGCATTTGTGGCACAGAGCACAAATACTGTATTTCCACATCGCCAGTAAACCAGGATTTATAAGAACTGTTTCATCCCCACAGCCCTGGGGGAGAACAAAAGTTTTGCCTGATTTTTGTTTTTGTTTGAAATAAGTCTCAAAGCTAAATCACTACATTTGTACATTTTATCTCCAATAGCAGTCATATTTTACTGTTGTCATGCTGGTAATTTTAACTGTTGTCCCTCACGGGTATCATTATCCTCTGACTCAGCTTAGCAAAACAGAGTGTATTTTTCAATGAGTGTGAATTGTTGAACTTGGATTAAAAGGGAGCCTAAATGTGAGTTTAAAATGTGGCTAGAGAGGGATACAGGAGAGAGGGCTGCCTGCTGTTAAAGGAGGCATGCTCTCTTCAGTTGTATTTTTGTTTTTTTTATGAAAATGAATTTCTTAATGACAGTGATAGCTGCATTATCCAGTCCCATCAAATAATCCATATTGTCTAAGCTCTGCCCAACAGCCACAACATTAACCCCCCCCCCCCCCCCCCCCCCCCCCCCCCACCAAAATAGGGTAGGTCGTGTCTGCAGGGAAAACACCAGGTCTGCATATTGGACTCTTCATCGTGTTCCTTAAGCGCTTTATTTTTTAATATAAGTGTGTTGTCCTTCTTGGGGAGTGCCATTGCCACAGTGGGTATGTGCTTGGTCTGCAACAATGTTTAGGTGGTTTAGATGTGTCACATGAACACCCACATCAATGCCAGGATCAGAGTGTTTCATTGTAACAAGATGTTTAATTGACTTCAGCTGTCAGAGGTTTTAATGTTGTGGCTGATGGGTGTGTATCAGTGTTGACTTTAGATGAACTGGCATTAAGATCCTCACATGTAACTAGCCTTATATGGCATGATTTACAGGAAAGGTGAAATCATATAAATTATATGGGTTACAAGTTTCTTTTGACAGATCAATTCGGACTCCTTGTGCTTTTTTTTATATATACTTATTGTATGTCCATCATATCACTTGAATTGTAATATTTTGTGCCGGTTTAAAGAGCTCATGTGTCTGTTTCTGTGTCTTATCTCTGTCTGTATGATTGAATGTGTGTGTCAATGTACCTATGGCATCTGTCATGTCTTGCGTGCCTGTGTGTATTTGTGTACACACTTGTTTGTGTCTGCTCCCCACGGCCCCCCCATTTCAGATCCAGCTATAAGGACTGTAACACCCTTCATCTCCCCATGGAGCGCTTCTCTCCGGTCAGACGGTTCTCTGACGGGGCCGCGTCCATTCAGGCCTTCAAGGCTCATCTAGAGAACAGCAGCCTCATTAAGCAACTCAAGCAGGTACATCAGCTTATTAAAAAAAACCAAAAGCATTTAACTTGTTAACATCTCTAACTTTGTGCCAGTGTTATAAATATTTGGCATGCATAGAAGAACATGTACATTAGTTATTTAAGTGTCTGAAGGGGGAAACTAAGCAGCACAGAGGAATATAAACAGATCCCTGACACTGTAAATATGTACTTTGTTAGCAGTGGAGAACTCAGATGTGATGCGTCCTATGAGACAATCCAGGCACAGTCAGCCACTGGATCTGAACACATCTGACTCCTTGTTGGGAGAACTGTTACTGCAGTTACAATAACTTAATAATGAGTTATCAACTCGAGAAGTCTGACATTTTCTTCATGTTGCTTGTCTCTCCTTGCTTGTGATGTGTTTGGGTGGCCCCTCCCTACACACAGACACATGGTGAAACTCAAAGAGAGAAAGTAGCACAAACATAAATGACTGTCTCTACAGAACGATCATTTTGAATCACAGCATCAAACAAAATTTTCACTTAAGTTGAATTATTTGGAACATCTGCATTTTTGCCTCTATTAGCATCACATCTTTGTGTAGACTACAATTGTAATGTACAGCTTCACTTTATGTGTGGTCTCCACACCATTAAGTGCACGGGGAGGGTTCCTGTTGGCAGCGTTTCATAAATACATAGATAAATGTTGGATCAGTTTTTCTTAAGATGAGGCCACATTGAGTCTCTGGCCTGACAAAACCACAAGCTACTTCTTGAGACATCACATCATCTTCAGTTACCCCGCAATGAGATTACCTCACCCACTTAGAGGTGTAGCTAGGGAAAGAGTTAATTATCGCATTTAGGGGGCGCTTCGTATTAGGTGTGCGCTGACGTGTAGGGTTAATGATGCTTAGAGTAGAGGCACATACATGAGCTATGCCTGGAAAATAACCAATAAAAAATAATGTCTCTCTTGAAGAGTATGTAGATTGCAATAAATTAGGTCTCTCCTAGTTGGTCGTATAAGCAGTAACTGAAAAGGCTGTTAAGCCTTAAGAAGCACTTAGACAAGTATTTGTTTCAGATGTGCATTTTGTGGAAAGTTGTGCTGTTTTTGCAGCCCTATTAATTTTATTAGCTAAATGTGAGTGATAATATTAGACACAGGATGATCTTAATTGTATGAGCACTCCTATGGCAAGTCTTGAACCCTTTACATAAAAGAAATTGTGTTGAAATGGTTTAAATAAGACTTCTGTTTAGGCAAGATGGTGATTTCTTACAGACAATAAAATCAACTGTTGTAATTGTTTACTACTGATCCCTGTTGAGTGTAGATACTTGTAATTTTGTACCTTGTTAGCATGTGCATGAAATACATTGGGTGTGTGTCTGCATTTCCAATAGGAGTGTGAGCAGCTCCAGAAAATGTACGCTGCTCAGCAGGATGAGAAACTCCTGGAGCACACCCAGCAGCAGCATATCCTGTACCAGCAAGAGCAACAAATCCTCCACCAGCAAATCCAGGTATTTGAAGTTGGCAAGTAGCTCTCATAAAATTATAGCAAGCCAAAAAAAATGCACACACTGTCTGTTATGACTGCAAAGAGCAGCATGGTGTAACAGCAGCTCCTTTGATGCACAGTGGGTCGAACTTTAATAATATGAAGCATTGTCACCATACTTGGACTGCATTATGAAACCTTTAAACGAACCCGTTGTGCTCATTTCCAGCTCCACTTTCATATTCTTGGACTGTACTAGAGTAATTGCATGATTCACACAATATTTTTCTTATTCTGGGCCTTAGTGGAGAATCCATTCAGTTCTTCCACTGACTGAAACAAGCTGCTCTAGCCTCCTCACTCCCTCCCAACTGTCTTCTGATCAGCTGCTTCTTATAAACAGAAGATTTTAACAGCGGGGATTTCACTCACGACCAGAGTGGCTAAGATAACCACCATGCTACTCTCTTTGCCATCATGCAGAGCCAACAGTAGAAAGAAACTCTGATTGTTGATTCCCAGCAATTCTTCATTCATAAAAAGGGGAACTGTGTTTTGATTATTGCTGCAATGAGTGCATTATATACTGCAATCAGCTACTGCTACTTCCCCTGAGACAAAGGTTGCTGGTCTTTTTGAGGGAGATAAAGCTGTGTGAGATGAAGCTAGTTTATTGATTGGTTCACCTTAGGCTTGGGTAGACTGCATTGTAGCTTCTTCCTGCTTAATATGTTTTTTTGAGGCATGAGGCGTATATATTTGTGCATGTTAATGTTATTTCATGTTGTATAGTCCGCTTCATGTAGTCATAAATTTGTTATATACATGCTTTGAGAAGGCAAATGATTTCTTTTTTACCTGCAGGGTCTGTCTTTAGGCCATGGAGAAAGCCAGCCCAGTCACCTAACCCACCAGCTTCAGAGGTGCACACACACACACACACACACATGCACACACTACTCATCAGCTATTGAACAGTGAACAATGAACCTGATACTGTGGCGCAGCGCTATCGACTGAAGTGTTACATCACTGACGTATCTCTCTCTCTCTCTTCTCTTCTCTTCTCCTACTCCGTCTTGTCCTCCCTCAGGTTGCGTATTCAGCCCTCCAGCCCTCCGCCAACACAGCCCAACAACCACCTCTTCAGACAGCCCAATCAGAGTCCTCCGCCTGGCTCTGCAGGCCTAATGCAAGGGCACGGTTAGTAATACCACTGCTAGACAGCTTAAATGCTTTGTATATTGTAGATGATGCACCAGAAATGCAGTGATCATAATCAAACTGTAAATATAAAACTGGTCAATTCACAGCTCTTTTTCCCAACCACACATTTATTAGCGTGTCTGTGTTAACATAAATAAACCACAAAGAAAATCACAATGAACAACACATTGCTTCTCTGATTCCACACATGGTAGTTCACATCAAGCTTTTTCTGTTGGATGCATTGACATTATTTGTCTTATCCATTACACTATATTCCCCCCAAAAGCAATCCCAGCATCTTTTTGGCATTTACAAACTTCGAGTCACTGTGTGACAAAGCTACATGGCTAGACACAGTGAGCTATTGTTCCTTTGGCCTCTGCGCATTGAGTGCAAATTTTTGAAAAAAAAAAATTGCTATATACTATATATTTTTTATTATAATGATTCATAATAAATGTACTGTTAACCTTAACATATTGTAGTGTATTAGTTTGAACTAGTATTTACTGTCTGAGCATGATTTGCTGTAGAGTAAAAACTGATTTCCAAATCTTGGTTCCGTGCAAATAACTTCTGTGACCTGATTAACAGGCTGTAAACGGATTATAAAATTCTAATACGATGACTTCTCATAAACAGTCCTTTGTCAATATTATTGTAACAGGTGTTTTGGGGGTCTAGTAAGTGTCTCAGCTGTAGAAATTAAAAAAAAAAAAATTATTAAATTTATGTCTCACAAGAAGAGTTTAAATGTCAAGCCTTTATGTGCACACAGTTTAAATGTCACAACTAATACTTTATAAGAAGTTAACTTAAATGCTAAAGAGCAATTTTTTAAAAAAAATTGCTCTTTATTAGATTCTGGCTTTTGTTCTCTGTACAAAACCACTGACATTTTCATTTCAGTGTTCTGAATAATGCAATAGAAAGCATAGCTAATGCTGACTCAGTGAAAATGTTTTTTCAGGGACAGCAGGTGAGTAAACACCTCAGTCGTCAAGAACAAGATGATGTGATTAGTGTGGTGGGTTAACAGCTGTTTTTATTTACTCCTGTCATTAGTTGAGTTTCCGTTCACACAATAGTTGAAAAGTGGTTAGAAAAATTATTTCTTTACTTAAATTTTTTTTCCCCGCCTTTCGAAGCAAGCTGAAATGGAACGATGGGAAATTATGGAAATTTCTTGAAGTGAGAAATTGTCAAAGTTTTATATGGATTTTTGCTCTTGTGGTTCTTCTCTCTCAGGTCAGTCAGCAGTGCAGTACCAACACGGTGCTCCAGCCATGTACCAGGGCCAGAGTGGCAGCCCACCTTCCACAGGCCTTCCTCGAGTGTCTCTGCCAACCAATCCACAAGCAGCATCTGCCCGCCCTGCTGTCCCATTGGCACAGGGTGTACCTCAACAACAGCAGGTGACTGCAAAGAGCCAATCACGTGTATTTGTGTCTGCCGAGTCTGTGTCGTTTCAGAGGAGTGTAATATCTGACATTCATTCACATGAAGTGATACTACAGTCACTAATAAGCACTAACCTTTGTTGTACAGGTGACCATTCAGGTGCAGGAAGTGGAGCTGGGAGGTGGGGCACCGAGGCAGAGCAACTTTTTGCCCACGCCAGGCGCACACAGAGTCCTCGGGAAGCAGCTCAGCGCAGACAACGCCGAGTCGCACAGGTGACGCCCACATCCTGTCACCACAACCCCCCCCCCCCCCCCCCCCCCCCCCCCCCCCATGATGGCTGCCAGCAATACTAATGGACTATTTCTGTGTCCTCATCTTCAGCCTTGTAGATAGATTTTTGCTCTGTTACTCTGCATGAACTCACCACTCTCACTCTTTCACATCATTGTTTTTTTCTGTTTTGGTTCCTCACTGCATGGTTCTCATTTTTTTGTGTGTGTTTTACATTTCTTCCATATTCAATGATTTTCCTAAAATTGTATTTTGAAAGCACAGTTGCTCAGTCGAGAGACTTTATTCAGTCATAAGAATTATTATTACTTGGTTTTGAAATGTATTTAAAATGACTGTAAATCGTCTTTGCTGAGTGGACATTCACAACAAACTCTCCAGCTCAATGTATCTGGGTGAGTTTCTGCATGTCATCCTGTGATCCCTGACATCATTCCATAACTACCCCTTCTATCCAGGACTGCCTTCACTGAGTGAGCATGTTACAATCTTAAATTAAAAATCTTTTATTAAAAAGAATCCTTTGGGAATATTTTACACCTCTCAGTGAATACTTGAACCTGGAGCAGTGTGTGAAGTGTTTTCTAGTCTGTCTTTGTGGATCTTTATATAGATTGTTGGTGATGGATTTGCTATGTATACAGGGGATTGGGAGTGTGCTGTTTTTCAATGGCAGGTAGGTAATTACTCTGTGTGTTCCCCCCTGTTTAGCCGCAGCCTTGGCCGCTTCACATCGGGCTACGACCAGGCCCAGTTCAATCCCCACCTCTACTCTGGCGACGCTGCCTCACGGGGCACCTCAGGCGTGGTTGGGTCTTACAGCCCCTACCTGCAGGGAGCCTCCCTTAAAGTCCCCGGCCTGGAGGGTTACCAAAGTGGGGCTGTGGGGACCAGCAGCTATGGTGCCCCTTCCACACTACAGCAGGCCCTCCTCTCCCCAACTCCTTTGGACTACCGGCCCCCACAGCAGCACGTCACTCCCACCCTGCAGGGCCTCCTGTCCCCCCGCCACTCCTTAACAGGCCACGCAGATCCCAGACTGCCCCCACAAGACCTGGCTGCCCTGCTGAAGAGGCAGAGCCCCCGGCCGTGTCCGGCACCCCCAACACCACCCAGTGGTGCACCACAAGAGTATGGAGATATGTTGCTTCTCCGCCAGCTAGGCCAAGGAGAAAGCTTGGAACCACCGGTGCCTCAGGGTGCCTCTGGAGGGCAACACTACCACCACCTCCTCCAGATCAGACCCACAGAGGTCCAGCAGCAGCAGGCACCGTGCCCCAGCTTACCTCACTCGGAAAGCATGGAGGAGGATGAGGTACCAGCTAGCTACCATCACCCACACGAAGGTCTTCTTGCCAAGGCAGGAGACGGACATGAGCTCCTGGGGCCACCCCGAGGAGGCACCCCACCCTACAGCTCCCCTACACACAGGCATGGTGGCTACATAAGGACTGCCACAGGTAACAGAGGTGAGACCTTACACAGTTGTTTCAATATGTTCTCCAAAGATTTCAAAGAGTCCAGGTTCTCTCTTGGCTGAAAAAATTTTTTTCCCTTCACATTTATGTGTTTGTGTGTTGTTTTTTTTTTTTTTTTTTGGTGTGGGGTTTTTTAATTGTTAAATCTGCAGTGTATACATATTCAATATATTTTTTCAGAGTCTGAGCATGTGGAGTGCAGGCCTCAAGGACAAGCCATGGAGGTGCCTGATCACAATGATGTGGGCTATACGCGAGGTCCCCAGGGTGAGGTTTATAGATCCAGAGGACAGCTGCAGCGCCACCACACCATCCAGACATGTGATGATGCTTATGTGAGTCAAAGGCTGCTGCTAGCTTACCCACACTACACTGATCACCAAAGGTGTTTTCCAGTAGTAACATATATTTTGGATCAAGTTCCAAGTAGGTAAAAAATTCAAATAATTTGGTGTTAAATTACACCTTTTTTTTTTTTTTTATAAATAATTTTTACTGTGTTGAGTGCAATAAAAACCCACATAGAATAATATAATAGGGGATTTGGGCTATGCAGATTCAAGACTGAATTCAGATTTAGTAAAAAGTTATGGAGCTTCATCCCAACTTCTCACACTTGGAGGATAAAAATGACTCATCAAACTGGGTTTTTCGGGTGGACTCGGTGGAACAGTGCTGGCAGAAACAATCACACTTGAATGCCATTTTAATATTGGCTTGCTGTACTTTTGGGGGAGGGGGGCGGGGTATGAGATATTAGCTCATCTTCTCTGCCAGTGCAGTGCTGGAGAACACCCACTTAGCAGAACGAAGCAAGAAAGCGTATGTTTGTATGACTAAATGAACCAAGAAGTCAGAGGGCATCAACACACTGCAAGGATGCTCAAAACATCCAAATTCTGACTCACCGTTGCTGCTAGAAGCCATTTATTAAACATGATTAATTTTCCTGCCTCTAAGCTGTCCTTCATTTGCTGTGCAGGATCAGGCAGAGCCCATGTCTGGGATGAGCCTGTTGGCTGGGAAGGCACTAAGCTCCGCACGCATGTCGGACATTCTTAGCCAGACATCGCTGACAGGAAGCCAGCAGCTACACCAGCGGGAAGAATCAGGTCAGCATAAGACATTCAGTTACCTCAAACATAATATCCTTTTGTTTCCTCACAAGTTAAAGATGTTTGTTTCCCATGCAGTGTGCGATGTTGAAGGGGAACTCCATGCGGCAGCTTGCTATCCCTCCTCCTGCACCAGTGACATGCTCCTTAGCTACAAACCTCCTGACCTGCCGTACAGCATGGAGCAGGCTGGGGTCTAGCACAGGTACACACAGTGAATGTGTAGTAAAATGTTATTAACCGTCATGCAGAATACAGCTGCGAATTATTTATTTTTTTTTTTTTTTTTTCCTGTCATTTTAAAATCTGTGTAGCCTCAGACATCACCTCTTTGATCTCAAATTAGGGCCATTACATCAGCCTATAAGTTACACTCATTTTATGGTGCTTATGTTAGAATCAGTCAGTAAGTGCTTTTGCTCTGCCTTTTATGGTTTGCACAACATTTATAGCTGGTTTGTCGAGTTTGTCTGTTTATGTTCACTTTGCTGCTTATAAATAGATTTTTAATGATTGTGTATCAAGAGTTATAATGTACTTGCACCAATCAGATTTTGATTTTACAAAGAAAAATAAAACGGAATTGCAGTGGATTTTTTATTGTTTTAGGCCTTTAGCCAAATGATGAAGGCTTTCAATGTCAAACTTAAAAAAATGTAACAATTTGGGCATTACATGATGTACACAAGAGGGCCAAACCAGTCAAACTCAGACATTACAACTGGTAGAGAAATATTGATTTTAACTTAAACATGTCTATTAATTGGTCTACATAACATCACATTACAAAATAAACAAATCAGTTTTTTTTAAGTTGTATAGAATGAATATTTGATACCTTATGTGAGCTCTGATTATCTGTTCCTAAACATGAAATAGCAAATGATCTAAACACAGCATCAGGGAACCATTCAGCCTAAGCGCCAGTGCAAGTTTTGTATTTTTGACACAAGCTACAACTGTCAGGCCATTACTGGGTGTGGTAATTCATCCTTTTAAAATGGAACAAAGGTGAAAGCAAAAGAATTCCAAGTCTATAACGTGGATGATGCTCCAAAACACTGGAACCTACATCTCCCTTATTGCAACTCAGCTTTCACTGGATGCTCCCCAGGGTGCATCTGACAAGAAAACCATTCATCATATGTAAAAGCAGTGGGAAGTAGATGGTGTGACTATCAAATCATAGCATCCTACAGTGAAAACCAAGATAAGTGAATATAGATTTAGTCATATAGCAGCAGCAAAATGATTGAAAATATTGTTTGTTTTCCTTTGTCTTCCTGTAGGGAGAGGTGTATCCTGTGTCCATCGGTCCATATCAGCCATCCTGAGTTGTGTTGACTTGAGTTGAGCAGCATCATGCCAAACCATCGTCGTCTGCCCAAGCAGGGGCGCTGTGTGTCCATCTGTCTGTCTCCATCTGTCCCCTTGGGAGGGCAGTCTGCACGAGAGAGGGTGTGGGTGTGTGTGGTGGGTGGGTGTGCGTAGACAATAGAGGGATGAGGGTCTCAGGTGGGGCCTCTGGGTTCAAAGGTTGAAGTGCCAGCATTTTCTGCACAGACATCCAGCATTCATTCCCGCAGGTTGTCTCCTCCTCACAACTCCCATCGTGGGTAGACTGGGGCTCCACTCCCCCTCCACCCCCACCCCCGCCTCTTCCCCCTCTACAAACCTGGCCCGCGCCACTCACCCCACACCCACCTGCAGCCCTGACCCAAACCTCCCCTTTCTTCCCTTGGCATACTTCATTATGTGCCTCACTGGCCGATGCATTGATACAGTAATACTTGCAAGAACGTGGAGTTCAATGACACAAAGAAACGTCCACACTGCTGCCACAAACCCAAAGTATTCACATTAAGTGCGAACGTGTGTGTGTGTGTGTGTGTGTGTGTGTGTGTGTGTGTGTGTGCGTGTGCATGCATGTGTGTGACTGAATAAAAGGGGTGATGAAGTTCAGCCTGCTCCTTCCTCTCTCACATCCTCCTGCTGACCTGCAGCGGGTCATTCCGGAGTGGGCTGAAATCTCAGCGGCGGCCGCCCCTTATTCGGCCAGTCGGTGGGTGTTTTGGGTCAGGCTCCAACTGGGCAACAAAACCGCTCTATCCAAAGATGGAGCTCAGTGACATCGCACAGGACAAACCAGCTCTAATTGTTTCAATTTTTGTTCTTTTTCTGGCATTGATTTGTTTTATTTTTTTTTTTCATTTTATTTTATTTCTTATTTTAAAATTCATTTTTACAGCTAATGTCCATGTTGGCATTATGGTCAATATTGTTACTCTTATTGTTATTATTGTTTTCTGTAAAAGATGTTTTATTATGATGATTGTTATTATTATTATTATTATTATTAATATTATTATTAAAGGAAAACGGTTCTGTGTTGCAAGGAATACAACATTGTTCTTTGACTTAAGTAATTCAGCACTTTCGGTTCCAGCTTTCCTCTGTCTGCTTCCACTCTCCCTCACAGTTCCTCGCTCTCTCTCATACTGTCAGCCTGCTTTTCAGTCCCCCCACCAACACCCCCCCCCCCCCCCCCCCCCCCCCCCCCAACCCCTAACCTTCCCCACCTTGTTCTCTCCATCCTCCTTCCCCATGTCAGTGACAGTGTATTGCATTGTGGGTAGTTTTACCAGACATTTTGCTCCTTTCCTTGTACAGTGATGCCATGTATAGAACGCTATTGCAATTTCTGTATCTAAACTTTATTTTTTTTTTTTCCACTTCTTTTTTGTTTTTACATAATGTTGGTGAGGCTTTTTTCTTTTTTTTTCTTTTTTTTTTTTTTTAATATTGGTATTGTTTATCATTTGTATTTTTTGGATGTCTTTAAAAATGTTTTCTTCTTGTTTTATGAGATTTCTAGCCAAAAGAGGACAGAGAGAAGAGAGACGGTGCTCTTCCTGTGTCGTTAAAAACGATTGTTCTTATTTGTTTTAATGTTATTGTGATATCGAGACACTTGAATAAGAGGAGAGTAATTATTTTGTGTTGCTTTTTAAAGTATCATTTCAATTGATGTTGTGACTGTCATTCTCGTCGATGTTGGGGCCTGTTTTCTGTTAATGGGGTAGCTGTGGCGGGCTTTACAGGGTCAGGCTTTGGGTTTTGTCTGGGTTGGTTCGGGTGCTACAGAGACTTAATACTCTTTAAAAAAAAAAAAAAAAAAAAAAAAAAATGAGGGAATAACTTGTAAAATAGCTGACATATCATCCAAAAACATCACAAGTGTGGTCACAGACAAACCCACTTCTCTTTCTCCTTGTTGCTGCCCTACCACTCCGCTGTGATCCTCCCACCATCTTTTACTACGTCGGCTTCTGATCAGATGGCGCCTTACGAACTCGGCCTCTCCTCCCAAGCTAACATTGTTACTACCAAGGAGGACACTGCAGCTGCAGCTCACCCCTCTCCCTTCTTTTGGTTTTCTGTCTGGAAGGAACGGTGGGGGGAGGTGATGGCTGCACGAACAGTTGGATACACCTGGACACACCTCCAGACTGTAAAAAGGGAAACATTTAAGGAGGTTAACTGTAGGAATGAATGATTTGGATTATTCAAAAAAACAAAATAAAGGAAAGGTGTGGTCAGAGCTGGGCAGGGCATGCCCACCTTTACACAAGTCTCTCGAGGCGTGTGCCCTGCACCACACTGGGGGACCACAGCAGAGGACAGAACCTCCCTTTTCTTCCTCTTGTTTTTCAGATTTGGTTTATTGTTCTGTATCTATCTTTCCATAACACAATACTCAATATTGGGCCAGCAAGGGACTGTGGTGCAAAGAATCGAGCTCCACTTGTGTGCTTATGCAAGGGAGACATCACAGAACCTGGCTGCACGGTCGGCATATTGTACGCTATAGACACCTGAGAGCTGTAGATGGTGTCGTGCGGTGCTCGTGCTTTCCATTTGCAGCATGCCACTTCCTGTTTACCGGCATTCGCTTTTATTCAGGCTCATGGTTATTTCTTAGCAGCAAATCTCTAAAATGAATGTGAACAGGGAAGTTGATGTGCATGCCGTTCCTTCCAAACTGGTTTAATTGGGCAGAAGAAAACCTTCCAGTCCCGCTCGGGAGTTCCCTCCAGATCTCAGTCATTCCTCTTTCAGATCTGTCCTCCTGTTGTTGCTTTTGTTTTTTCTCATTGTTTACACCAAGCCAAAACCAAGAACTGAAGGAGAAAGGATTGAGTATGGGGAAAAAGGAAAGTAGTTGGAATGGAAGGCTTGTCTTTTGTCCCATGGCTGGATAGAAAGCTCCAGAAAGCTCTTGTTTGCATTGTTTTGAGCAGTTCTGGAGCTGTGCGTGGAGGTGGGGTAGCGCACGCACACTGGAAAGGGGAAAGTGCTGCATGTGATGCAGAAGTAATGGAGAGAGCTGCTTCCCACATCTGCCTGATCATAATGACCCTTCTCCCCTTCCTCACCTTTTCTTTCTGTATTAACTCTTCCACCCCTGATTCCTGTCTTCTCTCCATCCCAGCAAGCCAGCTCTCTGCTCCACTCCTGTTTCTTAGGTTCATTTTATTTTCTATTGTTTCTTTTTTTTTTTTTGTCTATTTTTTTTGTTGTTTTTCTTTTCTTTTCTGTTGAGTACAAAAATACTAAAGTGCAACAACAATTAAAAAGAATATCAACCAAACCGAGATGAATAAATAAATATATATAAATAAAGAAATAATTTAAAGAGCTTGCCTGCTGTGTCTTTATTGTACCTGCTGTACCCACTTTAGATTCTCTTTAGTCTTCAAATCTACACTAAACTTTTCAACATTCTTTCATCTTGCAGTTATTGAAGAAATTAGGCTCTTGAGAGAGAGAACCAAAGACTTATGTGGTTGTAGACTCCTGGCCTGATGAATGCCATGTGAAAATCTTGCAGAAGTCCATGGAGAGTTGTGTGGACTTGTTTGTTTATATCTTCATGGTGTTTACTTGTAGGTCCTCTGCTTTTTTTTTTTTTTTTTTAAAGCAGCTTTGTTTCTGGACTACATCATGAACTATGATGCTTGTAGACAACATTGTGATCTGTAGCAGATCTGTAGCAGAGAGACAGTTGTCAGTGGGGTGATGTGTGACAGCAGGATAGCAGCAAGAATGAAAAGGAAGGTTTACAAGATGTTGGAGAGATGAGGAAGAAGTTTCTAGACTACATCAAATGCCAGTTTGCCACAGGTGGACTCCATTCAACTTCTCAACTCAAGCACTAACTAATTACCTGAACAACAGCTAAAGCAAACAGGACGTGTCTGTCCATTTCCCGTCGTGTGTTTCTAGACTTTCACGCTTCTCCTCCAGTCTGTCATTGTTTTTGTTAAGTTAATTATGGCATTATGTTATCATTACTGCAATAACATTTTAAACTGAAAGAAAAATGCATTATAATGTCATGAACCTGACTTTTTAAAACTAGGAACTTTTATTGCAGAACAAGGCATGTGGCATAGACGGTATATAAAAGATGGATATACACCTGCCACTCTTGATTTTGAAGCTTCAGCAGTGTTTTGGTCATCTCCATGTCCATGTTTTCCTTTGCTTTCAGTTGAGGCTTAAATTTTGAGGCAGACTGACAAAAAGAGAAACTATATATATATATATATATATATATATATATATATATAATATATATATATATAGAGAGAGAGAGAGGTTTTTGTAGCAGACTGTAATTGTGTTATTTTCATGGCTGAATTTGGACATTTTAACACAGAGTACTTTGATTAACTCGCTTTTGAAGTCAGTCTCAGCTAGCGATTGGAGGAACTGCACTCTGGAGTTTGTCCCTTAGTTAATGGTCAATTTATGTGAGCAGATCCCCCTTACTGAAAAGGCTGAGCAAAGAAACCTGTCAAACAACAGAAAATAATTGTTTTTACACAGATAACAAAACACAATACATCACTGGGCATAAGACTGAGCTGTTTTTGATACTGGAGTGATGTCGTTACATGATCTTTCAGCTATTTCAGAATCATTATTTTTGAATTTCTTGTTATTTTCTGGCTGAAAGTTACTCCAATACTGAAAGATGCATAATCAGACGATGCAAGCTGATCCACAGCCTGACTTTAGTTGCAATGTGACAGCAAGTCATTTTAAATCTTGGAAAGTGCTCATGATGTCACATCACTGCAGCTGGGAAATGAACAGAAACTTATGGGTGCTGGCAGAGAGGGAACTATATAAGAGATGACTGATGACTGTGCAAAATGGTCCTTTGACAAGAAATGTAGCTTAAATTTGTCTGATTGATTACACTGGTGCTTTTTTGCACATTAGGTGAATGGTCTGTCTGTGTGCTTCACTAAACAGTCCTGTCAGCTGGGTGAGTGTAGAAGTGTGTATCAGTTTACACAGCTGTCTGTACACATGGAACTGTTCCGTTTAAAGTCATAAACTCTAGGTGTTTCCTAACCCTCTGCTGATGAAATCACACACATGATTGAAGTTGAGAAAAAGGGCCTCAGTATCTACTGTAGACGCACAGCTTTGCGAGAGAAAGACACGCAGAGAGGAACTTAGGAAAGCGTTTCCACTGAATGACTGACAGCTTTCATTTTTAGAGACTCAACAAAAATTATTTCTTTCCTGTGAGCAAGCCAGTTAAGAATTAGGCTAGTATGCCCTTAGGAGTAATGAATTCTCACTAAAAGGGTGACAAAATGGAAATATAGCCCTTTATTGTATCAGCTTGTTTCTCTTGTCTGTCTTGTGGCTGCAGTGCCCTGCACGCTGCAGCTCTGCTCTGTTCAGCTGCACTGCAGAGGAATAACTGAGCGCAGACTTGTGTACTGTGTCTGTGCTTGTAGAACATGGTTTTACTTTAACATGCCTGATGATGGATGGAGATGATGGACGACATGAAATGATATGCTTATCCCTCAGAACTGACAATTTACACCCTGTATTTGATGCTGCATCCTTGTCTCCTCCCCCACACCAGCGCTTTCTCTTTCTTCCCTCACGACTCTGTGCCCACTCTATTCTTCCTTACTATTCTTCTCTCTCTGCGTCCTTCATCCTTCCCTCTCCTCATCTGCTTGCTCCTGTTCTCCCGCCCTCCCTCCCCTCTCTTCTGTTCTCCCACCCTCCCTCCCCTCTCTTCTGTTCTCCTCTCCTTGGAGTGGCGACACCGTGACTGCCTGCGTCAGCCAGCCCATGCCAGCTAGTGAAAGCTGCTGCTGGAGGTTGCCGTACCCTGCAGAGATCCCTGTGTTTGTGTGCGTGTGTGTGTGTGTGTGTGTGTGTATGTGTGTAAGTGTATGAGTGCACGCAGATGGAAAAGCAACTGAGTCAGGGAGGGCTGCCTCTCATCTCTCCGCTGTCATCGCCATCCTTTCCTCTCCCTCTTCTCCTCCTCTGCTGCCATGGAGCTCCAGCAGGCTGAATCACAGCAGCATCTGCATAAAGGGCTGAGGTAATACTGTGTGTTATAGAGGACTTTTGCTGTGTATTTAAGTGCACACGGCTGCACTGCATGCAGCCTAAGAGTGCATAATGTGCGTGCATGTGTGTGTAGACCTACACTGTAATATATAGCCTTTTGCTGGCGATCAGATTGCCCTGATTGTCAGTGCAAAGCATTTCTTCCACCTGGCTGGAAAGAGATGTCAACTGCTATCATGCGCATATCATTTTCTTGGTTGTCCCCATATATAGAGAATTGTGTTTGCTTCCTACTTGGCTCAGTTCCTGCTTTCCTCCAGGTTTCTGCTCACAGATCACATGACCCATAGAGCAGGAAAGCAAAAACTAGATATCCTTCCTTCTCTGCTCTAGTGTCCCCTGAGCCAAGCAGCCTATGTGTGTTTTGTGTTGTAGTGATGGGATAGATTATACATATCTGATACATATCAGAGCTAGAGGCATGTCAGTACCTGTGTGACAATTCTTGTGTGCCCAGCTTCCTCTTCATTACACAGGATTGCATTTAAAGTTTCATTTCATTGGCTTTATCTTAAAAACACAAATCACAAATGAAAACCTCCACCTTTGCATGCCCCCCCCCCCTCCAGTGAAGCTATGCCACAGTCGCCTTCCTTACCCACAATGCAGTTTGACCACCAACAGCTGAAAGTCTGGCTGCATTATGCTTGAAGCTGTTAGAAGAGACAAGGAGCGTGCCACAGACTGAAGTGACATTGCTGGAGGCAATTATCAGACTTCTGACAGCTCCCTCTAGAGGCACAAAAAGCTTCCTGCAACTTTTGTGTAGAATCAGTGGAGCTTTTTCCTTAAAGCTGTTTTTTTTTCTTTCTTACACACTGCTGGCCTGAGGTTTTCCAGAGGTACACATGAGAATGGAAATACTCAGCCTGACTATACATTTAATTTTCTGCTCCTCTGTGCAAAGTCCAAGTGATGTTGAATTGCTCCCATATAATAAGAGTGACCAGTGTATTTGCAGCATTGGAGTGGGCAGCCAAAAGTGAGAAGTGTGTGCCACATATGAGAAATCCAATGTAACAAAATAACGGCTTGATTCTTGTGACTGTCCGAAGTTCATGAGTGAGAATGTCTAAGACACATCGCACTTCACAAAAACAATAGTCCCACGTTTTCTTCAATCGGACTCATCTTTTAAAATCAAAATGATTTTAATGGTTAGAGTTTACGATTCTCTTGGAATGATCCTTAGACACTATGCTACCATGTTCTGTTTCTCATTAATAATAATGTGCAGCATGTTCTTGACTAAAAGATTTATGTCATTTCTTGTCCGAGCAGGTAGCTGCGCGTGTGTGTGGGGTTCTCAGTCAGGTCATTATGGAGTGTGTGTGTCTGGGGAGGTGGATGTTGGGCTTTGCTGTCGTGTTCCTTCACACACTGGCCCTGTCCTGGACAGGTAAGAAACAATTCAAACAAACTGGACATCTCATTTCTTAATACCTGTTGTGCTAATTCTGATTCTGGTTCTAGTTATTTAATATTTTAAGTCTTTTTAGTAAATTTTGGCCATGCAATGAGCGTACACTCAGATCCACCCTCGCTGTTTGCATCCATCCATCCATCCATCCATTCACTTCTGCTTATCCTGGTCAGGGTCGCGGGGGGGCTGGAGCCTATCCCAGCTGTCATAGGGCGAGAGGCAGGGTACACCCTGAACAGGTCGCCAGCCTGTCACAGGGCAAACACAGAAAGACGAACAACCTTTCACACTCACATTCACACCTATGGGCAATTTAGATTAGCCAATTAACCTAACCCCAGTAAGTGCATGTCTTTGGAATGTGGGAGGAAACCGGAGTACCCGGAGGAAACCCACGCAAGCACGGGGAGAACATGCAAACTCCACACAGAGAGAGGGAGAGGTCGCTGTTTGCATCTGGTTTTAAAACAGCAACATGCTGATGGATTAAAGCTCATCTTGAGGCTTCATAGCAAGGCTTCACAAACCAATGGCTGACATCTCTACGATTATATTCATCAAATCTGACTGTGTCTGTGCCTCACAGCAGACCGTATCATTTGTCACTTAATAACAAATCTTCCAAAAGGCTCCGGCACTACAAACACGGCTGAGAGGAATTAGCAGAGGTGAGGCCTGGCTGACAGGTGCTGTCTACACCTGCTGGTGTTGGCACACCTGTCAAGCAAAGCAGCCACCAACTTTAAGCCTTAACACAATCCCAGTGGCTCATTCATTAAAAAAAACAACAAAAAAAACCAGAAACATAAATCATAAATAAAATTCACTGCTCTACTGATTGGCAGCCTAGTCTGTAGGGGTTAAATAGTGATTCTAGATTGGCCATAGGTGTGAATGTGAGCACGTCTGTGATATGCAGACAGACCATTTGTGACCCTGAACAGGATAAGCAGAAGAGAATGGATGGATGGATGGATGGATGGATATTTTTCCTACAAGGATCTAATATGTCAGTGCTACTCTTGTACCCACAGGTGCAATTGAGACCGCCCCTAAAATTGACGGACAGCACTGGGGAGGTGTGACACTGCAGGAGAACGTGACACACAGGTTCAACTGCCATTCAGACGGCTGGGATCCCCATGCGCCGCCCTTGCTGACCTGGTATTTGAATGGTGAGCAGCAGAAAGGTCCATCACCAAACCACGGCCGTCTGGTCATGACGTCACAAGAGGATTCTGAGGTCATGAGACCAGGGGCCAGTCACAACAGCACTTTCTCTTTGCGGGCCAGAAAGTGGGACAAGGAGCTGGTGTGTGTCGCATCAAACCCCACGACAGGGGAAAGCTACAATGCCACGGTCACACTCAATGTCCAGTGTGAGTCTGTGTGAAACTGTAAGTGGACCCATCTGTCTTCAGTTGATACAGTTGATGAAGTGCTGATTCGCTCCTCTTCTCTGTGTCCCAGTCCAGCCTGAAATCCTCAGGGTGAATGCCCACTACAGTGAAACCTCAGACCCGGGCCTCTCCCTGGTCCTCTTCGCCTTGGTACGGTCCAACCCACCTGCCACTATCACCTTTGTTGACCAGTCTGGCCAGCTGGTGGCTAATACCTCTGACTTCCTCATCCTGGACTCACGAAGTTACCCCTGGCTGACCAATCACACGCTGAGAGTCACACTCAGTAGCCTATCAGGGAATGTCTCGCTGAATGCCAGCAACAGTGTGGGAGCAGTGCAAAGCAACCTCACGCTGGCAGGTGAGCGAAGGCAGTCAGTGAAGTAAAAATCTACCATGCAGTGACTTTAGAAACTACACGAGTGAGGGGAAAAGTAACTCTATACAAAGATCACAAACTACAGTCATCAGGTCCTCCACAGCACGCATTTCTTGGCTGTAGTTTAATATTTACCCCACAATTATGAGATCAAACTAGAGAAAGTGGAAAAGCATGTGGAATTATTCCTTTAAAACTC
The DNA here is from genome assembly GCF_007364275.1 of Archocentrus centrarchus. Lineage (NCBI taxonomy): Eukaryota > Metazoa > Chordata > Actinopteri > Cichliformes > Cichlidae > Archocentrus > Archocentrus centrarchus. The sequence goes on along the minus strand of NC_044358.1, from coordinate 38,942,445 downwards.
TCCACTTTTCTGTCTCCAGAGTTCCTGCAGTCTCGTGTGGAGGTGCCCATGCTGGGAATAGTGACTGGAGGAGCCATGGCCTTCATGGCCCTCCTCATCCTCAGTCTGATAGTTCTCTGCCTCATGCAAAAAAATAAGAGCAAGTCCATCGGTGAGACTCAAGTGCGCTTGCATGCAGTGAGCAAAATGGCTGGAAAATTTGATTGTAGCATGAAATTGTAGCATATCCTTCAGCAGACTAACACACATCCCTGTATGATGTTACAGTTGAGCCAGTAGAGATTGTGATGACCAAGAAGAGGTAAGCATGGAAAGCAGACTTTTATCATTAGATGTTAGAGAGCAAGTAATGTAGAAATCTAGGCAATCACTCCTATTTTTCGTAAATCTCTTACTTTTTATTGACACCACACCAACACCATCTCTGTGTTCCAGCACGCCCATGTTTCACATCTCATCCAATAATTTCCACCACAGCGCATTAGAGGACTGAAAACACCATTGAAAGCATTTCTCTGCTCTTAAGAACACTTTACACACATCCTGCAGATCAATACCACCTCTAATCCAAGTTTGATATCTTTCCACACAGTGAGTCGGCCAGCCTGAAGACAGAGAAAGCTGATAAGACCCATATCCCCAGAGAGAACATGTCCCTGCCGTCAAACATGCAGCTCAACGACCTCAGCACTTTAAGGAAAGGTAACTTTCCCACAGTCTAACCAAGCCTGATAACCAACTGATAACACTAACAGTTTAAGGGTACAACACTTTAATAAATCGCTCACTTATATCTGTACTGTTAACCTGAATCAAGGCTCTTATAATAAGGTACAGAGAAGCTTTGATGTAAACAACAGCACAGACAATTTACTTTCCCCAACTTATTCAGTCCATAATTTGGGTATGGAGACACCACTGCCCTGCTCCTTAGTGATTTGATCCATGCATGTAGTTAGAAATGGGCTGGCCTGTTGCAGTTCAAATAACATTTAGTATTAATACACAGGATTTACGGCATTTAAAAAAATGGAAAAATTAACAATAGAAATCTCAGACTGTTTGCTGTGAATGCGCCTGATGCAATTACAAGCCATAAATCAAAACTACAAGTCCAAAAATGTTTGTCTTCTTGTAAAGGAGACTCCATGAATTAGAGCTGCTAGAAGTGCTAAACAGTTTTCAGGAGTATGTTTTGTTGCTTCTTGCTCACAGTTAGAGAGGATTGCTACCACAAATTCACTTCCAAGAATGTGTCCGATAAAGTTGTTTGTCTGGGTTTCCAGATAGTTGCCCGTGTACCAGTCACTCTGGTTCTCCGCCAGAACAGTCACTTGTTTATCTGTTAATAAAGCAACCAGGAGATCGGTATTAATGTCAGTGAGCCAGCTATCTTTATCTAGACTTTTAGTTTTTTTGTGTGCATGAAAGTGTGTGTGCTCCAGACACACACACACACACACACACACACACACACACACACACACACACACACACACACACACACACACACACGTGCACGCACACACACATAAACAAAATCAAAAGTTTTAAAAAACGCGAAGCTTGCTTTCATGATGGATCTTTAAAGTTATTTTTATGGGTTAAATCATTTTTCAGTTAAGCTGTTATTTTGATTATTTAATCAATTCTGTCATGTAGCTAAATCAGCTGTTTAAACTAGCCACTGCCTGACCAGGAAGTAGTCCAAGACCCACAAAAGCTAAAAAAAAAAAATTGTGTTGTTAAATGTTGCTTTATTACACACTGATTTTGAAGGGTTAAATATGGAATTTTTCAGCTCAGCCACATTAGCCATTTCTCTTGTATTTAGCCTGTTAGCAACAGCCAGGGTGTGAGAGCTGTATCAGTACACCATCCATCCATCCAGCTAGCCAGCCATCCAACCATCTTCTTAACCACTTATTGCAACCTATCCCAGCTGTTACTGAGTGAGAGGGTGGGATACACCTTGGTTTGGTGGCCATTCCATCAATGGGCATGAATGCTCATATTTAACGTAAAAAAAAAAAAAAATCTCCCCACAGCTTTCCCTCAACCAAATCACAATAACATCTCCCTACATTCTACTGCATCCTCCATCTTTCCTGTATCACTTTCTGCAGCCCGAGAGGCCGCCCAGCAGAACAGTGTGGGAGAGGAGAAGAAAGAGGAAGACGAGGAGGAGGATTTATCTTTAGCCTATGCTGCCAGAGGTCAGGGAAATACTCTCTGATCTTGTTGTGTTCCCACTTTTTTGAATACTTTAAAATACATTTTTGTATGGAGGAACATCGGTGAAGGTTTTTCTTTCTTTCCCCCTATGGTTGCCAGGTTTTGCCAGATATCCGATGGTGGGCTACATCTATAAGGTCAACAGCACAAGCAGTGAGGAGATCTGGCTCTGATGGCCCTGGAAATGACACACATACTGTGCGTGCATGCAGCCTTCTTCAAAGCAGTGCAGCCGCCCCAGAGGAAACCCAGAGCAACTGCCACTCAACCAACAACTCAGGCTGGACTGGGTCGAACAGGATCCGGGATCTTGTGTGTCTTCGGACCACATCGACAGTCCTCCATTTCTCTGGCTCTAACATGAACACGAGTTTCATGTCCACACAAGAAAACTGTCTGTGTATTTGTTACCAAGTGCTCGGGTGTTTACACTGCTGACGTGCTGTCTCAACAGTATGAGCTCCAAATAAAAAGGCTCATATTTCGGTATGTTTTGACATGAATTCCTATAACCACATGCTCATAATGTCCTCCTCTGTGTTGCATCACTGGAATGCATTAAATGTTCTATGCTAACGCTGATATTTGTATAAGATGGTGCATAAAAACAGAATATGTATTTGGTCATGGAAATGTAAGATGCCATGTACTGTATATTTGTATGCATATGTATATGTGTATAAAAAAAAAGGATGTCTAATAAAGATAATATGGAGACTGTATGGATAAAAATGCTTGATAATGCCGTATTTTCAATAAGCACTCACCAGGGGGCGCCGTGGAGCGGTTTAAGGAGGAGGGTGATGTGTATTTTTGTCATAGTTCTAGCAATAAGTTTTGTGTGATGGGGAAGGCACTGTTGCATTGGTGAAAAAGTAACTAGGTACTCTCCTTTCTTTCTTTTTTGTTGCAATAGCAGGTGCAGGAGAAGGATAATGTAGCTCTTTAGGTTTGACTGTGTGTGTGTGTGTGTGTGTGTGTGTGCCAGGTGTTAGCTCTGGGTCACAGGTTGTTGTGGCTTTTCATCAAACAGGAAGCCAAGTTGTGTTGTGGGAGCATCTATTTGCTCTCTCTGCTTCTTCTTCTCCTGTGTACAGTGAAACAGTCTCTCTCTCTCTCTCTCTCTCACACACACACACACACACACACACACATACACACACACACACACACACACACACACACACACAGAAGGGATAGAAAACATTTGCAACACACATGGAACAAAATATTCATCTGAACACACACGGTTGTGTTTGTGCCTTTTTATTTTTTACCAGATGGAGCTGCTCACCACCAGCACACACACACACACACACACACACACACACACACACACACACACACACACACACACACACACACACACACACACACACACACACATCCCGAGTATACACCAAGTAGCAATTACTGTCAACAGGCTGATCAGTCATTCCTGTAAGGCGGATTTTTCTTCTCTGGCTGGTTTTCATGTTTTTTGTAAGATGTGAACGCTGCCATGACAAAATAATGTGGGTGGGGGAAAAAAAGAGTTTCAGTACCCATTACATTTACATTTTATTATATGTACCAAGAACATATAGTGAGCATGTTACTACAATGTTCCTACAAATGTACCAATAACTACACTTTAAAAAGCCTTCATTGCAAATTGAAATCTTGCACGTTTTGCCCAAAAACATAATAAACATAATCAGCTACATGCATTTAAACATGGGAGAGTAAAAGTCAGGCTTCTCCAGGTGTAGGAATCAACAAAGCCTGCTCAGACAGAAAATAAACCAATCACATTCACTTCCTTTTCGTGCACACGCACAGACAGACCGCGGCACTTCGACAGACAGAGAGTGGATGCTTGGCAGCCGAGACACGCAGCGCTTCATTTCGTGGTCTGTACTTTTATTTCAAAGTTGATATTATATTTTATGCTCTGGTTCAGCCCAGGCTCTGTTTGTTGAGTCATTTAGAGTTAATAATGTGTAAAGTGTAATTTCTGGGATTAAAATCAGCTGAGCCTGTAGTCAGAGTTTGCACCATTGGTTAACTAAAATGATTTCCTAAATGTTGCATTTCATCATCCATTATCTGTCACAGTGAGTCCAATAAATGGTTGACGTGAAGCAGAAAATGGCGTACTTCCTGTTCTTTAGTTTGCTCGCAGTGAACTCAAGTGTTTCCTTCTGTTGGCAGAACTCAGAGGGGTGAACAATGAAAAGCCACTCAGCTTTGCCCACCTGTTTGCTGCTGATTTGGACCTTCGCAGGTAGGCCTGCCGCACTATTTTTTTCCCTCAGTGACGAGAAATAAAAATGATTTTAAGCATCATAATTCACCGATGGGGTTTTAATGTTAACTTTTACTGTCACACAGGTGCATGTTGGTTTTATTTATGGGAAATATTCTCATATTTCTCTCCAAATTTCTCTTGCAGTGTTTGTCAGCTGTAAGGACGGTAAGAAGACTGCTTCAATCTTTACATGGGACTGTGTAGTATTGTAGACGTGTGTGGGGTTATATGAAATATGTGGTAATGTACAATTAACAGTTCATTAAAAGCACCTGCTGCAGGTTTATGATGTTTAATTTCAATCTTTTTTGTTTCTTACACCCCAGATCCACCCCAGATATTAGTGAGCGAGCTTGCTGAAGGAATTAAACTGATTTGTCCTACTGGCTATTGGATTGATCAACAAAATATAACTGAACTACAATTGTCATACAGCGATAGCAACACAAATGAGTATGAATGCATTAAGAAGCCGACTGAGTCCACGACTGATTCCACAGCTGCTGACGTTCCAGAATCACTGAAAATCTTCGTGAAGTTTCGCAGTAAGTTCTGTAGGAAAAATTGTGTTTGTGAACTGTGATGAAAATGCTTCTGTTTTCCATATTATTATTTGCAGTATGCATACATTAAAAAAACAAACAAACAAAAAAAACAAACAATCCCCCCCAAAAAACCATGTTTTACTTGGCTTGATTCTTTATAATAATGTTCAGGACGTAGCCTACAGTGTTGCTTAAAGGTAATCACCATAACAAAACTGAGTGAATCTTATAAAAATGTCAAATTGTCAGCATTCCTGTGATTGTATATAGTGATTGCATGTCTGTGTTTCCAGCCTGTGACAACTGCATAGAGCTTGATGCAGCTTCCATATCAGGCATGATAATAGGAGATGTTGTGGCCACCATTGTGGTAGGAGTGGGTATCTATCTCATTGCTTCTCATGCTCGGACCGGCCCTGTCACCTCTACCAAGAAGAGTAAAAGTAAAGACTACATATCTATCTTTAACTGTGAAATACATTTGTTTTTAACACCTTTAAAATGTAATTATATAAGACAAATAAAAATGTCTAACCTTATGAAACTATCAGGGCTTATCAGTCTGAATGAGTTGATCATGTATATTATCATCTGTTGTGCGTTTGCTGAAGTAATCTGCTAATAGTGAAGGATATAACACAGAAGGATTACCAGGCTGTGATGACTGTCCTGTCCACAAAGAGGACAAAAACCACCACTTGAATAGCAATTTTTTTAATTTAATGATTCCATAATCTTTAGTTATTATTTAATGAACGAGAGTGAATATGCAGATATCACCAGAAGCTGGTCGGGATTCCCTCTGTACTAATTTTTTATTTTGTGTCTTTTTCAGTTTGGATTTTCTCTAAATACAGTTTCAGGTCTCTTAGCGGGTTGGATCACAGTGCCACGAATAAATTAAGCCAATAAGTTTTCCTAAATGCATATTTAGGATCATTTATTGGCTGGGTGATTCTGCAGATGCTACATAAGAAAAATAATTTACACTATGCTTTTTTTTTGCATATTATTTCTTGCATCAAAAGGATCCAATGTGGCGATTATAACTAGGTCCTTTAAAAAATGCTCTACTGTCAGACGCGGATACCCTACTGCTAAATATATCAAATGTATTAAACTCTGAACTTCTAATGCAACATAAAAATGACTGTCAGACCATAAAATTAATTAAAATTATTAGTTTTATTTTTGGCTTTGTTTAAACTCTACATCAAACCAAGTGTAAAAACAATGCGCTGCTGTCATAGATTTGGCTACATGTTTACCAGTAAATGTTTTCAAGTTTCTTCTCATCAAACTCTTTGTTAGCGAATAATTTCTCTAAGATAATGTTGTGTTGTTATTTTAATCAGCTCACCACACTGGGCACAAGGATTTTGTCGTCACTGGTAGAAGAGAATAGATATTAGTGACTCAGCTACAATTCAGAATTATTCAAAATTAAATTATTAAGTTAAAACCCATAACCACTTAAACAATGTGTAAAAAAATTTTAACCTGATATTATTATTAATAATAATATTATTGATAATTCAAATAGTCATCATCAGGTTTGTTTTCATGATAATTCATGTGTCCTCAGGCTCCGACAGACAGCATCTGGTTTCTGAAGGCAGAGGAACCAATGACCATTACCAGGTAAGCTGAAACATGAAGGCCCATAACAGAGGTCATTAGACTGATACAGTAAACAGCAACAAATGACACCTTTTCTTCAACAGCCTCTGAGGATGAGAGCTGGCCAGAGAGATGTATATGATGAACTCCAGAGAAACTAGACGGGAGGAAGCTCACAGAGGTCTGCAGCTGGAAGCTAAAGCTCCATGAGTCCTCATATCTGAAACATCTGCAGGAGGGAAAAATCACCTGTTTCCAGTCTGACTTTGCCTTTGCCCATCTCTAATGAAAAGCTTCTTCTAGCTTTATTTTCATCATTCTTGTAAGATGATGCTTTACACTCAGTGTTTCAGATGTTGTCGTGATCTAGATAAAAAGTTGAATTGTGATGTTTTTCTTATTAAGAACTGAGACTGTGTTTTCATGCTGTTGCTAACTGTGCAAACTTGTCTAGTACTTTTCTTTAGTACAGTTTTAAGGTACCTGCTTTGTTATACAAACGATATACTTCAGAGCGTAATGCTGTGCTTTTTAGTACCCTATATTGTAACATATGATAATATAAATAATTCTGTGACTGTATGCTTTTGCAGAGATTGTAGTGACTCTCTTGCTAAACTCGTGCATTTGTAGTTTGATCATAGCTCATTTGCCAAAAAAAATTACACAATAGATAAAGTTATAGATTCATTTGACTGATGACTTTATTGTTATTATTTGTATTATTTCTAAATTTTAATTGAAATCCTTATTAACATTTTCAGATTGTTATTGTGAAGTAAAAATCTTCTTTGTAAATGTTAAAAAAAACACACATAAAAAGGCTTATAAAATAAATAAAGTGCTGTTAAACCAGCTGTTTTGTGGTTTTGTTTCAAAGGCCTGTTTTTATCAGTTAATGTTTACTCATGCAGACGGTTCATGCAACAAGTATGAAGCATCGGCAGGTCAAATTTAGCTACATGTCAAATCATTTATAACTAAACACCGTGGGCTTGCCCAGTATATAAAAGTCAATCATTTTAATGTATTGTGACATTAAAACACAAATTTAACAATATTACAAACACTAAAAACTCATCCAGAGCACTTCAAGACACATAACTCTAACAGTTTTATATGTTCCTGAAAAAAAAAAAAAACATTAAAGAGTGCCTCATTCACGACTACACAATCCCCTTTAAAAGCTGTTCTTGAGTTATGCACACAGGGAATTTATTAATGGGATTCCCTCAAACACAAAAAGCTGTTTCTTATAATTGGCTTTTATGTAAGGACACCTAACAGGAACCCTCAGGTCACTGAGCACCTGAGGAACCTGCAGGTGTAGCCATTTATAGAGACGTTTAAGGGCAGCAAATTTAGTGAAATAATTAGCATGTGACATATTTAATTTCTTAAGCAAATGACGCCGCTTGCTGCCAAGCTGTTACACAATAACTGCGTCTTAAATAAGACCACAGAGTGCATGAAGTGAGCGGCGCTGTTAGACTAATGACACAGTGGCCGCCAGCCCGGCGCAGAAATCTTTCAGTATTCATCCAACAGTTTTCAAATTTCAAATAAACTGATTTATACAACAGCAAAAGAACCAGAATGTGTACAGTCTGAGTTCTCATCATCATCATCATCATCATCATTATTATTATTAATAATATTTTGAGTAGCAGGGGTAACTGCACTGCACTCTTGATGCTCTGCCGATGCTTTGGTCAATTGGAAACAAAAACTAAAAACTGAGCTTTAGGTTTGCCGGTTAACACAGCCAAAAATCTAACCAAACTTTGATGTAATGATCCCATTATGAACACATTATCAGTGTATTTCATGCAGCTGACCAACAGGTGTGATTTGGAGTAAGCAGCATTTATGAGGATCTTAATTTCCTTGATCAGATGTAAAGCTGTTCCTTGGAAACAGTCATTTCATAAATTGTGTACCACAGAGCCAGGCTTGAAGTCCCCCCTGCTGCACAACCTGGAGTGCTAGATGTGACAGTGGCACTTTAATGTCTGTTGCCAGGCCTGAACTTCACCATGCTCCATCATGCTCCTCTTTCCTTTTGAAAGGGCTTCTTATAGCCACAAAATAATAAACTACCATACATGTAAAGTTACCACTATGCTCTCTCTCACCCCGAGATTGCTCTCTCCATGAATGAGTGTATGTTCCAGGGGGGTGGGGTGGGACAAAGTTTAATCTGTGTTTGGTGGGTGATTTTATTTATTTAACCTTTATTAATACAGGCAGTCCCATTGAGACTCGGTGTCTCATTTGCAAGAGAGAGCGACCTGTGTCAGGCATAAAAAAATTTACGGCAATAAAATAGAAACAATAAAACAGTGAATGAAATGGTTTGTAGGTCTTTTAAAGGCTATGACTGAAATGAATTGAGAGAGCTGCAAATCCTTCTGTGATGTAGTCCATGAAGACGGGGCAGAAAAGGAAAATTCCCTCCTTCCGAACTCCGTATGAACCGCTGGAATAAACCATATAATAAAGTTCTGACAAATAGAAAGGGGTGAACCAGAAAAAAAAGCACAAAGATCTATCTATCTATCTATCTATCTATCTATCTATCTATCTATCTATCTATCTATCTATCTATCTATCTATCTATCTATCTATCTATCTATATGTTTATATATATATATGTGTGTTTATATATAATGGTATTATCTCATAAAAAGCCCATAGTTGGTGCTCTGGTGAGTGAAATCCTGGTATTTTATGAACTTCACACAATAAGCAGGTGAGTGTGTCTGTGTGTTGCACTCGTACAGTTTATGGATGCACTTTGGTAACCAAGCTTGCTAGCATTAGCACTCCACCCTCTCTTCTAAATATGGTCACCAGCAGAGTTGCAACTAAACACTAACATCAAGTCCACAAACCAATGGCTGATGTCATGGTGGCTGCATCCATTTTTTGTATACTGGTTATGGTGTGATGCAAAACCACAGAGTAGAAGTGCTACCTGAAAAACTCAGAGAGAAAGTCTACTTGAAGTTTTCACCAACAATATAATTTTATTTTCCTTTTTTGCCTCCATTGTGAGCTCTGAGGCTTTAGACCTGAATGCTGAGAGTTTGAACAATGCTGATGAATGAACAGTTTGCAGCATTAAATACTAAATGATTGCTAATGAGTCTAGACGCATGATCTAAGTCTGCTTTTGCAGCTCTGCCATTTATCATACTTAAAAGTAAGACAGAGAAATGTTACCTTAGAAACCTCTTACATAAATGGCTTTTTAATCTGTGTTTAAATAATAAACACATTAGTGTTTACTGAGGATGAATGAATAAATGAATCCTCAGATTTAATGTGTAACCCAGGAAAAAACAGTGACCAGTAAAAATGATCCTTAATTCAATCCTGCAATCCTACTGCACTCTGTAAGGAATTCAGATTCAGATTAAGCATTCAGTTTGCTTAATTAAGTGAATGATGACACTAAAATGCTTCATTACAAGAAAAACGCCCTGGAGGAAAATCTAAAAGTAGAATGACCACTTAGTTGCATTATTTATGTCCATTTTAATATTATTATTATTTTTTAACATTTTAACAGCTAACACATTAATATGCAGTGTTTAGTTAGTCAGTCAGAGTTTAATTCTTAGTAATGCATTTTTAATAAACTTTACATATTTTATATGAAATGAAATATAATAGGAATAACTTGTAATTAAAGGCATGAAATAAAAGTATTGGAGTGAAAAGAAGTAGAAGCAGGTGAAAATTTAAGAACAGTGCTTGAATCAATGTACCACTGTTAATGATCACCATATTACATAATAATAACAAAGGGTTATTATACAATAATAACCCTTTGTTATTATAATAACAAATAATAATAATATGTACTATAGTGTCAGTCAAAGGTTTCATATTAATGTGGCGTTGCATGAAACTTATAATTACTTACATTTTTACACTGAAGACAAAATTACACAACAGGGGCAAAGAGAAAAGCAGAAAGAAAGGTTAAGAAAACAGAAAGGCTAAAATAGCAACAGAGACACGCTGCAGGAAATACAGAAGTCGAGGAGGAGAGAAACTCGAGCTGATTTCAGAGGAGGCCTCCCCATGTCAGAGAATCTGAAAGCTTTGATAGCAGCTCGTCTTCTTCCTCACTCTGCTGTGACAAAGCTACAAACTACAGTTTCTACCAGAGCTGAGAAACAGAAAAGAGATCAAACAATGGAGCTTTAGACAGCTCGGCTCACAAACACAAACCTGATCTACCCACACACACACACGCATGCACACGCAGGCACGCGCACACACGCACGCAACCAACTTCTGACTCAGGGCATGCTCACACACCTTGAAGCACGTGCTCACCCAACACGAATGTGTGCGCCTGTGCACGGGCGATCCCTCAAACTAACAGATGAGCAGATGTAGGTCTGTGTGTGGGTTTGACAGAAGAACACATCCCCCTCTTATTCTCTTTGCTTCTTTCTCTCACAAATATACAGCAGATGTAAATGAAGATAACTGAGCACTAAGAGTGGGAGTGTTTCCACTAAACACTACTCTTCTGAGATGCACACAGTGTAACAGATTTATCAATCACTAATAATCTGCACATTACGTTGTGTTTCCCTACTTTTGTTTCCACCGGTGCAGCTGTGCTCACTCACTGCTGGGAAAAAAAAACACACACTGAAGCTCAAAACATGACGTGACGCAATGTTTCCATTGTGCGTTTAACACTATCGAATATATGTTTATGCACTAAGAAATGTTTCACATTATCAGATGTTTCCAGAGACAGTGATACATATGACCGTCACCGTAGAGACAACGAGTGATGAAGACATATTGGTGATGACTGTGTGCTTGATGGAGGGGGTTGCTACGGATATGAGCTGTGGCTTTGAGGCAGCTTCATGAATCGCTTACAGTTCTATCTGTTGAACCATCCCAGTACTGTTTTCACCCATGAACAAAGAAGTAAATGAGGGCAGTGTTCACTGTGGTTTATTATATTAATGACGCATGTTGTCCATTACAGTAACGAAAAAGCTTGTAACATTATATTATAATGAAAGAAGAAGCAAAGAACTGAACAAACCTCAAAGGTTTGTGCAGGAGCGTTTTACACAACTGATGCTCTTTTTACATGTCAGCGCCACATAGACTCTATTTATATAAGATATATATATACACACACACACACACAACATGCATGTCGATTTGAAATGATTGTATTTATGACATTGCTCTAAATTACAGTACTTTCTGCCAATGTTTATATTCAAAGATCAGAGCACTCAAAATACCCCATAAACACATTATTAGACACATCTGCATAAACTAATGGGATCAATGCACTTCCAGCATCTTTGCCAAATAAATGTCAATTTGGTAATAATTTTTATTCACTGCAGTACACCGTTACCACTAACTAACCACTAACACTAAAAACTTCATGATGGCAGCAAGAAAATATATTTAAAAGCAAAACATGAATATTACAGGCAGCATCAAAGCAAATTTGCAGAAATATTGCACTGCATTGCATTTGTGTGTCCGCCTGTTAAACTGTACAAAGAGTGCTTATGAGCACAAGAAAAAGCTAAATTCATTTATCACTTTCCTTCTGAACAAGTCTTGATTTATTGCCCATAAATCATACCTGTGCTTTTTGTGCCTCACAGTATTGAAAGATGATGTTTAATATAATCTACAACATCAGTTTGAACATTTGTTGTTTGATAAACCCCAAACAGCCCTTTTAGATCAGTGGACGTACGCTTTCATGGCGCCATCCTATCATATGGGTACATGCAATGGCTTAACCTGGCATTAATATTAACAAATACAAATTGCACGTGTTGAGTCTAGAAATGTCCGTGCTCACGTTATATTTGCTTTTTTTTGTTCACTTTTTGCAGGCCGCTTGTCATGCACTCATGGCACCATAATACTAATATCATTTCATTAGAAAACAGGCAGATCGTGATTGATTAATAGTAGATCAGCACAGACTCAGTTCCCAGACAGCTCGACAACAACTTCCACAAACAATGTCTCCATTACGCCGACAAAAGTCTTTACAAAATTTTCTTCAGTGTCATTTTTAAATACTGAAAGTAGCATAAATGAAATATCTTTAACTCTTGAATATCAACACAAATTTCACCTAAACTGTACCTACTTGTATTAAATTTGTTGTATTGTTTTTTGGTTTAGGCGAGCCTTCAAATTCAAAACAGAGAAAGACACTGCATGCTGCTCGGAACATGACTGATACTGATGTATGATTTTTTGTGAACGTGTTCCTTCATTCGTGCAGCCTTTAAAAACCAGAGACCTTCATGCCATTAGTTGAAGTGCTTCTATCCCATCCTGTTGACAACCGTGGAATAAGTGTCCTGGGCACGAGTTTGAGGGTTCAGGGGCTGCCAAAACACACACACACACACACACACACACACACAAAAACAAAGTTTAGTTTTAGCGGGAGTCAGATCAATGCACACAGCAGCAACTTTTAAACACTGTCACAGCACGCATCAGCAAACTTGGTGATAGCCTCAGTTCAGCTTTCATATTTAGCTTGATTGCAGATTTTTTTGCTGGAAATTATTTAAAAACACACTCACAAAATGTAGTTTAGTACTCCACTATGTATAAATAATGTGATGGGAGGGATCTTAATAAAGAAAGCCCATGAGAACAAGTGAGCAAATAACTGCTTCAGATCCACTAATCCAGTAAAAATGGACCGGTGCAGTTTTATCCCTACAGAGAGCCTTCATATAGAAACCCTTCAGTCACCATGCAGCAAACTTGGTGGAAAGAAAATCAGTTTTCCATCTACATAATCTTTTAAAATAGGAGATGAATATTGCAGTACAGCATATAACTATAGAAAGTGACTGAAGGGTTATATTTGGGTGGCTGATTTAGAGGAATCTCCTCCTCTAACACCTCTGTGTTTAACACAGCTCCTCAGTGCGCTCCAAAAAAACAGAAAAAACGTGTCCAAAGGTGAGTTCAAAATGTCTGGACAGGAGCCTCTTTTTAACTTTTGCAGCACACACTGAATTCATGTTAGTGTTAAATTTGAAGCTGTAGGCTATGTTGTGTGTAGATACACAACTAATCAACCCTGTTCAGAAAGGAGTCCCATCCATTATCATCCAGCTGTTATGTTAGGCCCTCCGCTGGCTGGTCTTTGATTCAAACATCATTCCAACTTTATTTATAATCACAATAGTGTCTGACAACAGTTTTATTTGATCCCTGAAGGAACTGAAAGAGTTTAATGCAAACAAAGGTAAAAATATCTTTTTAGAAGTTGTTCTCAGATTATATTTTCTGATCATGTCACGTGTGATTTCAGAGCATTCAGTAACAACTCCAATGGTTACAGTTAGGCCAGCGATCAGGCCGTCCTCGTTTTACTCTACATGATGTTAGATTACATTTGAAAAGATAAAAAGTACTTTGTGATAACATGTGAAATGAATACACCACTTCACTTTCATTGGGGTAAATGAGACAAAAGTACCAACATCACACAGATCTCCAAATGATCAAGTTTGGCTGCAAGTGAGAGAAAAAATATTTCTGGTTCATTATTGATTGATCCATTAAAAAAAAAAAAAAAAACTGCACAAAGTGTTTTATAACGTTGTGTTATAAAATAGTTTTTCCAAAATATTATAATGATAATTATACTAATATTGTAGCTCTTCCGGCCTGGGAAGAACTGAAAAGTGTTGCCAGGAAAAGAATGCTTGGAATACCCTGCCACGCCTGCTGCCGCGGCGACCCCGAATCGGATAAAGGACGGCTGGACAAATTGTGAGCACTGACCAACCAAAGTTATAAAAGCTGTAAGTCCTTTAATATTTTAATATTTAATATTCCAGTTAAATGCTGCAGTAGATTTGTCTAAAGCTAAAAGCTTCTTTTTTTCCATCAGTGTTTGCGTACATAAAAACAGTTTCATTACTGATTTAAAAACAGCAGTCTGGCATTGTAATATTTGTAATATTGTATTATTGTATTATTATTGTAATATTATGGATCTTTTTTATTAACTTTCTGGAGTTTTAAAAACCTAAACTCCCTGAAATTCAGCGTACTGATGAAAAAGTTGAAGTATTTTTTTAACCCTTGGACAGAAGCAGACTCTTTCCCTCAGGCTCCACGCTTTGCTAAGTTAACATCTGTTCCTCAAATGTGGCTGCAGCTTCATACATAAAGAAAAGATATGTGATCAATTGTGACTGTGTAATTTCAATTAACACAAACTATTCATTTATGTGCCCAATGCCTTTTAGCCTTTATGTGTTTGATGGTATGATTTCTTTGATGATGCATTAATAGAAGATTTTGTTTTTAAGTCACTCTGGAGAAATTAATGGTTAAGCTGTTGATGGCAATACATTTTAGCTGTAAATGAAGCTTACAAATCAGAGTTTTTATTATCTGATACATACCGCATAGTCAGGAGACGGGACAGGTGGAGCCCGGCCTCCCGAGCGAGGAGGTGCTGGAAGATAAAGGCAGAATAAATGTGACTAAAAACACACTAATATCAGGATGACTCAAGACAAAAAGGTGTATCAGTGAAACCTTTAACTCAACCAAGACAGACATGTGATCTAATATAACTCTGTGCCATTTGCCCAAATGAGTTCTTACCTTTGGAAGGCTGAGGAGGTCCACCTGAGCTTTTCTTCTTAGTGCATCTGTAGATCATTATCATCAAGATTATTGTCCCGAGAATGTCCACAAGGATGATCATAAGTAAGAGGTATGCATTGAGCTCGAAGCAGTTCTCACATGCTGCAGGTAAAAGACCACAGGTGGAACAAGTGTAAGTGCAGTCACAACAGCTAACACAAATTAAACATTGTGGAAATTTACTCACCCTTTCCTTCCACGTAGAACATATATCTAATTTTTGAGCCACTATCATCATCATAATCACAGTGGTAATGGCCTTTCTTAGTATATTTGAATGTACTGTTTGCTGTTTTTCCGGTGGAATCAATAATCTCCCCGACATCTGGACAGGTCAGTGTGACCTCGTCCTTCCAGAATTCCACATAGCCTGAAAATACATGGACAGATATTAAGATACTTCAGTGCACTTGCTTTATCATATAATCTCATCCTTCGTACCCATTACTTTTTACACACAGAAAGAAGGACGCTCTGAGAGCTAGAGTGGCTTCCTTAGACTCAGCTCATCGTATGCACTTTTTCCTGCGTTACGACACATCATGATAATTTAGTATAAAAAGAATTTCTTTAATATCCTACAATAAACAACACAATAACAAAAATCAGAGTAATTGTGTTCATAGGCTGCATTACATGCAACTCATAAAGAAAGTATATGTGGAAGTTAAGGTGCATCACGACATACAGGAAATTAGAGACATTTCTTTGAAAATGCTTCCAGAGGTCTTTTTTTTTTTGACAGAATGTGTTTTTTTAATCCATATAAGTAAACTGAGACTTGATGACTTTAAAATATTAAAACTAAAATAATGCAGGACTATTAGATATTTACCTTTTTTGGTAGAAGCCATCACTGTAGCCACGAAGAGAAGGACGATGCTGAGCACGGCCTGGACTCCCATGCTGTGTGTTTTCTTCAGGCAGTCTGTTTTTATCCGTGTATCTAGAGCTTTCTAATAATTATATATAAATATAGATCAAATTTGTGAATTTCTCCACTTGAAGAAGATACTAGTTACATCGAGCTGGCTGTTCAGTAAGACAAAAAGCTTCAAAGGAGAAATGGAGGTTCTCTCTCTCTCTCTCTCTCTGTGTCTCTCCCTTTATGCACACACACACACACACACACACACACACACACACACACACACACACACACACACACACACACACACACACACACACACACACACACACGTTGCACCCCACAGGAAGTGTTTTTTTTTTCAAGATGAATTCACAGTTTAACCTCAAAATGAAGTCAAGCTGACGGTGTACGCTGAACAGAAATGCTCCCGTTTGTTTTCTGATTCATTTCAGATTAAAAACATCAGAAATGACAACAGTTAACATCACAGCACTTGGATGCTGGTGCTCAGAAGCTCATGTTGCAGTCTTATGTATATTTTCATGCCCTTTTGGTTATAGTAAGACTCTCCATAATGTGTTGATACTGTAGTAATACTCTGAAAACAGTCTGAATATTTGATTCTGTTTTTGCGCTGTGTGTAATGAGTGAGAATGGCCGTGTTCACTGCAGTTCACAGTACCTGACGTTTGTTTTACACAACATACGACACACTGATGTGCAGCTCTTTAACTCTGTGCAGTAAAAGTTTCCTGTTACACGATTAAAATGCCAACATACAACTCTAATAAAAGATCAAGGACGACAGACTGTGACCTTTATGAATCAGTAGATAACCTAAGAGCAATTCATATATAATTGCTGTTAGATTATCTATAGACCATTACAAAATCATTGAGAAGAGAAACTTTTAGGTTGCAAAAAAACCTCTCTGTCATTTCTTACTGTCTCAGCCAAACAACAAAAAAAAGTCACTGATAAAAGACCAAAAAGAGTTTCTTACAGATATTCGATGGCCCTCTATAATTATAAATGTAGTTGATAATAAATTGTTGTCAGAGAAACTGATCAAGTCTACACGAGAGAGACAGCCAGACCCTGGCACTGGAAAAGGATTTTTATTAATTATACTTATTTCACTCATAGAATGTTTTTAATCATTAATAAAACTGAAAATTTTGACCCTGTTTACACCTGGTCTTCAGATGTGTCAGATCACTGCTGAGACTTGTCTCTGTTACAGCATCTGCGGTGTGTCTTCAAGATGTCCATTTGTACTGATGTTACTGTCTGCGGCACATCTGCTAAAAAGTGCACCACTCACCTCACCCGTCTGTCTGCAGTCCAGACGGACCAGATTTGCTTAGCAAACACCGGCAAAATAGTATTATTGCAGGGGTCTTCAAACATTTATTGGTACTAATAAAAATACCAAAGGTGGTCTCACTGCATATCCATCTACCCATTTCTAAATAACTTATCCAACTATGGTAGCAGGGGGGCTGGGGCCCATCCTATAAAGCGACACAGAACACTGTGGACAAGTCACCAGTTTGTCACAGGTCAAAACAAAGAATCCAACTACGTACTCTCACACCCGAATGGAGCATCTGTCACAGTTACCTAACACGCGTGTCTTTGGACTGTTGGGGGAAACCAGAGGAAACCCATGGAAGTCCAGGCTGAGCTTAGAAACTGGTATTCCCAGTGTATCAGTCTAACTTATGTCTGCAAATTAAATGTAAGAAAACATGTGAGCCATTAAAAAACAAACTAACATTAAAAAAAAAAAAAAAAAGCAAAACCAGCCTCCCTTACTGGCTTCTGACTGGAATCACAGAGGCAGTCATCAAAGTGCGGCTCTGCCCCCAAGTGGTTCAAGGTAGCAAAACGCCACTTTTACACAGTGAACAAACTGCGCACACCTCTGCTGGCCAACAAGAACCATCACATCAACATCCTCCAGTTTAAGGGGCAGAGCAGTTCGAATAAGAGGTTTGTGACATAAAAGAAGTTGATGCTCATAAATTCACTTTTATATCAATATTTTGTTTGTAGCACTTGAACGGGTAGAACAAACTATCAAATTTGTATGAAAAATACAAATTTGATAGTTTGTAGGCGCCAGTGCCTCCAATGCCTCCACCATAGAGAAATTAGATATTTCACATCCAGAGTTCTTACAACCTCCGGTTGTCTCTTTTTTACACAAAATAAATAATAAATAAAATAAAAATTAAATACAGCGGGACAAACTGAGTGGATGCATGTATGTAAATAAATAAATAGCGTTGTTTTCGTGTTGTTTTGTTAAGTTTTTACATGCGAGTAAAGAGGGCGGCGAGGAAAGTGGATAACTTTACTCCGCCCGAAAATGTGGAGGGAGGGTACTAAAATGAAATGCATGAGGGAAGCGGCGAGTTGGGACGCGTCTTCGGAGAAACAAAGAGCAGGAGAGGACTCACCGCGGCTTCATGATTTCGCTCCTCTCCAGAGGGGTTCCACAGATTTGTCGCCCGGGTTTCGCGTGTCTGTGAGTCGGCGGAGGAGCCTCTGTGGCTTGACTGAACCCCGGTCGCTTTCTTGCCGTCCATCCAATGTGCGTAAAGGGGCTCTATTTGTTCACCGTCCTGTCTGGACTCGCAGCCTCAGGTGAGACCCCGGTTTGATGTGAGCGGATAATCTGAGAGAAACGATGATTTTGGTTTAATGTGAGCTGCTCAACATATTTTTTGGTCATGTATCCATTTATTTTTTATTTATTGAATTTTAATATGTTAATTTTAATATGACACTTAGGCCTGTTTTCTTTGACAATTTGTGCGTATAGTTTTGCGTCTGGACTTTCCAAAAGTTTACATAGTCTCATTTCCCTGGAGTGACCCTTAAAGAGACGCTCCTAATAATTTAGCTTTTAAAATAACACAAAGTAATTGTGTGGCCATTACTGAAAGCTCCGTGGGGACTCTTAACATCCATCTCAGCCGTGTCTTGCGTCACTGGGAAGTGGGGAACTTGGCACAGTGGCTGGGTGGGTCACTTAAGAATTCCTGTAGAAGCTGTACCCATAGTGGGGGCCATTCCAGACAAGATAATGGCTTAATAGCAATTACCGACATCAGGCCCATTGTTTTTGTGGTTCCACGCAACCTCCTTTCCTGCCTATTAACGTGCTTACGTTCACAGACACTGTGATGTGGCCGCCGGACTCAGATAAGTCCACCTGCTTCCCGTTCAGAGGGCGGGGGTGTTCAGGAAATATCATTTGGATCATAACAACTCGTCAGATACGCATGGAAATAAACAATCATAGATCTTATCCGTTTTTTTTAATGGTAGCTGACATCTAAATACTGCGATGGCACGACTAATGGAACATGTTTTAATATCATCAGTGGGCCCATCAATCAAGTGGCAATTCATTCACAAGATACCAGGTTGTTTTAACCTTGAAGTAATCTCTGTCCATCCCAGTTAAGTGGATTATATTGATTGAACATGTCCATCCACTGCCAAAGCACCATGTAGGGATTCACTGTAGTAGCAAGCTGCTTATGTTTACAATGAGCATGTGCCTGCAGATCAGTCACAACACAGGCTGACAGTGACAGAGCAGGAGGATGAATAAATATACTGCTTGGTTATAGAGGAACGGATCATCAAACGACAGCATGTGGATGAAAAACATGCTGGAACTGATTACAGCTCAGCAGCATCTCGGTTATCATGCTTGTTGCGCTGAAATCACTACCACTGCCTTTGGCTATATGGCGAAAAAAGCAGGCATGAAGAAACAAGTCAGCACCGCATTTTTTTTTTCACGAGCCATTTATGGTATGAAATATGCAGCCCTGCAGGCAAAAGAAATAGCAATTTCTCTCTCTGGTCGACAGGTACAGTAAAAGAGCGCAAAGCTTTGCCCATCAGCCTGCCACGCTGCTCCCTCTGCACTAAACATCATTGCAGAAAGTGTTAAAAGTCCTTCACAGCTCTGAAACTTAAATACCCCCCTCCTTTGTATTTTTGAAAAATGTGTTTTTTTTTTAAGTGCAACAAATCATAATTTGAGTGAAGACACATTTGGAAGCAGTGTTTGTGTATTGTGGAAAGCTCTAGTGATGGAGGTCGAGGGGTTAGAGGAGATTCAAACTGAATAAATTTTAAATTTTTCTGTGAGATGTCAAATCAAAAATGTTAACATGCATTTTTTTTTTTTTTTGTTAAAACCTTTGAGGCTTGGTGGATCTGTTGTGCAGCACATGCATCTTGGACGTAATCCAGCCTTGAAGGAAACACATTTTTCACAGAGTTTCTAAAAGAAGTCACTTAGTTAATACACAAAAACACAGACGAAATGAAGTGAAAATAAAAGCAGCAGCTGCTGTTATCAGGCAGTTGTGGTCTGGTTGAGCATTTCTTAAAAACACACATTGCTCTCTTCTTTTGAGCTGATGAAATGTTTAAAAAAAAGAGAGAGATTGGTGTTGGAACAGGAATGTTAACAGTGACCAGGCTTCCTTTGGAAATGTCCAGTTTGTAAGAAATGTGACAGTAAATAGACAGAATCTGGTGAACTGCTCAGCACTCTTGCGTTATTCATCCATTTGTTATGAAAGCGGATGGAGTTTGCTCATATTTCTTTTCCCTCGTGTCTGACCACTTGGATTCAAAGCCAGCAAAGCAAGACGTCAGCTAGGCGTTCTCAGAGGCAGCTTAGGAAGAAAAAGCAAAAACAAACACTTGGACCAGATTTCTCTCATTTTTCGTTTGTCTTGTCCAAGTGGAGACAGCCAACGATACATTTTTTTTTCCCCATCCCCTTCTGCTTACTGTGCATGTGTCCTTTTGTTTTTGTTCTTCTTTCTTCACTTCAATTCCTCTTTTCGTCCTCAAACATCATCCTCTTCACATGAAACAGTCTGACTTGCGCCAACCCGTCCTGGCTTACAAGTTCAACACACACACACACATGCAGACGCACAGACATGCGAACAAATGGCCACTGTTGACTGCAAAATTCCAGGCGCTAACACCGGTTGTTTAGGCTTCGGCTTAACTGCCTTGTTTACAATACAGGAGCAGCTTCTTGTATCTGCTGACTGGGATTCAACAGTTATATCTCTGCCACCGTGCCTCTAATCTCTCTACAATAATAGGTCAACATAAAGTGTGACTGTGGGTTTTTTTTTTTTTTTTTTTTGGCTTGCCATGCTGTGTTGACACACCTAGAAGGACGCCTGGCCTTTGTGTGATGTTGATGGGATTGCCTGGGGGTGTGTTAAATTGACAGTGACGAGTTCATATGCAGGAGCACACCAACGCCAGCGTACAGGGCTTAGAGTCACCTGTGAAAAATGTTTGGCGACGACAGCACGGCGCGCGGTGCTTAGGTCAAGAAACAGTGCTCGACTTCTAGGAATTAAAATGAGTTTATCTCTGCACAGGGAGCGTTTGAGACTAGGTGCGTGTGCATGCAAAGGCTGCGTGTTTGTGAGAGTGCTGTTGGAGTTTGTGTAGTCAGGTTCTTGCATGCACTCTGTTGTTGGCTGGCCACACATTCCCGCAGCTGTTTAGAGTTACTTTAAAAAAGAACATGTATAAGTTTCTGTTCCCCAAGGAATACAAAAAAAAAAAAAAAAAAAAAAGTGAAAACCCCCTCTTCCCCTTTCGGATTTGAACTTTACCCTCTTCAGGGAATGATGACTCGAAGAAGAAACACTGTAGTTTGTGTCCATGAACGCAAATGACTTGATACAATATGTGACTATTTTATGAAATGGCAACTACTGTTTGTGTGCTTGTACACAAAAAAACAGTGAACGTGAGTCTTTAATTAAAAGCCGTGAGCATGTGATAGACCGACTGTGGAAGCGAAGCAGCATCAGAACTGAGCAGGAGCACATCTAGGTGCTTTTTAATCCAGCTTTTCATTTGAGAGAAAGTACGTTTTGTTTCTTCCTTCCTGCGTCACATCGTATTCCTTTAAAAAGCCAGACAGCGCCGGACCACGTTATGTAACTCTTTTCACTGAGCAGTTCTCTTTCTGAAGTAAAGCGATCGCTATTTGTAAAATTGGCCCCTACCCCTTTAAGGCAGCCAGTCGAGAGCAAAGGCCCGCACCTCCTCCACATTGTGGTCTCTGATCTCTATATATTTTGTCATCGGCTCGCTTATTTATGTGCTCAGGGGGCAGAGGTGGAAGTCACAGCGGGACCACATCGACTGTGACTCATACCACACAAAACGCACATCTTTTTACCTTCATAGTAAGTATGTGTAACCGAGGCTGTCATTTGAGGGTTGGACCGTCTGTCCAAAAGAAGCCTGTGGTCTGTGGGTGAGCCGGATCCAAGCGTGCTCATTGAAGCCCCGCCCCTCCCAAAAAGAACCCCTCAGGAGTTTGTAATCCCAAGGAGAAGCTGTTGAGTCAGCTGCTGAGGTGGGAGTGGAAGAGGTTTGATGGATTAAACTCTTATCCTCAGTCACCCACTTCACGGTTTTTCTGAACACCGTCGCCTGATGAATTACAATTGGCCGAGAGGAAGCAGTAGGAGGGGGAGAGAGAGCGAGGAAGAAAGTGTTCAAAAAGAGATTGATGCTCAGTCTCTGTTTGGCATGACCTTTAGAGTGTATTCAGATGCAGTACAATAAGTTGTGCATACATCTAAAGAGTTCAAATCAGAATGAGGAAGTTGAAATTTGTGACATTTATTGAGAGAAATATATTTTCTCTTCTTATAAACAAGGAGCAACTCTCAAAATTAAATGACAGCTGGGATAGCCCCCCCCCACCCTGAAAATGGATAAGCAGAAGAAAATGAATGGATGGATGGAAAGCTTTTCCACTTGCCACATCTTGTTACTAGTGATTTATTTTATATTTCATTTTATAAATATGATCCCCATCTCATAGTTTACTTGAAATATGAGACAACAATAATCATCTATATATAAAAGATAGACCAAATCAACAAACAAAAGAGTAACTATTGTTTTTATTTATTTATTTTTTTTGCATCTCATATATAAAACTTTAAATTGAATATTTTGACAATTAAACTGAAATAAGATGTGACAAGAGAGCACGCTGGATGTTCATATGGTAGAAACTTGTCATCTCCAAAGAAGCTGTGCCCTAAAGCACACCCTGCTTTATCATCTATTCCATATTCCATAATTAACTAAATGAACAGTCGCTGTTTTTAAAAAAGACTTGAAACTAGTGATTGAGACCATAAACTCATTAGGAAAGTGTTTACTGAGATCATAAATTAAGACAGATGGAGGATCATTTTCTCATGGACCTCTCTGCTGTCTGAGTTATTTTTGGAACATGAGCAGCTGCCCCCTGGTGGTCTCTAGAAAGAATGACCTCAAGCACTTCAGCATTGGTTTAGTTTTCAGACCTGCAGTATGGATGTAAAAAAAAAAAAAAAAAAAAAAAAGATACACACCTCAAACACCTTTGAGGGATCGTATATCATAAAAAGTATGTACAAAAATATGTGGAAATATGAATGTAATTCATCCATGTATTATATCCATCACAGCCTGAACACTATGCTTTATGCTTTATTATGCTTTATGATGAAGATATTGAGACCTGGCTACAGTCATTCTTTCCCAACAGAGCAACTGATGCTGAGCAGTAAGGCCTGCTTCACAGTCAGCTGTAACATCCACCCCAAAAGTGAATACAGCATTCAGAAAATGATTTCACTGTAAAAACCTGACACTGTGCTTGTAGCCACTGGTATGCAAAGTTGCAAGAATATCACTGTAAGCTGTAGTAATAAGATTTCCTTTTATTGGGGTAAAAATGTGCAAACTTTAAAAAAAAAAAAAGGTCACTTGTTTATGACTGAATGGACATGTATAGACATGTATAGAGCAAGTGTACATGTCAGTATCTCCTACAAAGTTGTGTTCATTCAGAGGTTCCCTCTCATTATACCAATCAGCACTCACCCACTCCCTCAACTCTGTGTCTGCCTCCTCAGTGAACACACTGTTACCTGAACCTGCTATTCCCAGCCCTCAGTCCAGCCTCTCATGAAAGACAGGCCTTGTTAAAACCAGAGAAAACAAACCTGGGTTTGTGAAACTACTTACAAAGAAGAGAAGAGGCTCTTTGTAATCTCTTCATGTGTTTGCTCCTGTTCTGAGTGTTTCCTCCAAAAACGGTGTAACAGAGAATCAGGTTTCCTCCGGTGCTCCCTTTGTTTCAGAGCCATAATGAGGACAGGAAAAGCACAAACACACACAATGTCTAGGAAATAATGTAATGAACCAATTTCCTGATTCAGAGAGTTGGGCCAGCTTCTTGATTTCTCCTGCAGTGTTTCTTCCTTTTTCCCTTCGAAGTCCAAGAAGACCAAACATCCTCTTTGCAAGTTGTTAATACAGGTCAGCAGTGTACACCGAAGAAAAGACCTCTGAAAGAGTGACTCATAGCTATGTGATAGTCTTATTATATCACTGGATATACACTGCTAAAAAAATTAAAGGAACACTTTGAAAACACATCAGATCTCAATAGGAAAAAAAACATCATACTTCACACTTATGGGCAATTTAGAGTGACCAATTAACCTACCCCCAGTAATTGCATGTCTTTGGACTGTGGGAGAAAACCCACACAAACACAGGGAGAACATGCAAACTCCACACAGCGAGAGGTCTGGGCCAAGGCGGAATCGAACCCAGACCTTGTAGATGTCATTCTAGCTGTAAGGCAGCAGTGCTAACACCACAGGCTGGCGACTTGTACAGGGTGTGCCCTGCTTCTTGCCTTATGTCAGGTGGGATAGGCTCCAGCCCACCCACGACCCTTAACAGGATAAGCGGAAGAGGATGGATGGATGGATGGATGGATGCATACAGACTGGGTAATCTGTTGGGAAGGAAAGGATGCTACATTATTTGATGGAAATGAAAATTATCAGCCTACAGAGGGCTGAACTCTAAAACACTCTGAAAATCAAAGTGATGCAGCAGGGTAGTCCATTTTACTGAAAATTTCTTGCAGCAACTCAAAATGGTACTCAGTAGTTTGTATGGCTCCCACATGCTTATATGCATGCCTGACAACATCAGGGCATGCTCCTAATGAGACATGGTGTCCTGGGGATCTCCTTCCAGATCTGGACCAGGACATCACTGAGCTCCTGGACAGTGTGATGGTGGCATCAGATGGACTGAAACATAATGTCCCAGAGGTGGTCTATTGGATTTAGGTCAGGCGAGCATGGAGGCCAGTCCGTGGTATCAATTCTTTATCCTCCAGCAACTGCCTGCATGCTCGCCACATGAGGCCAGGCATTGTCATGCATCAGGAGGAACCCAGGACCCTCTGCACCAGCGGAGGGTCTGACAGTGGGTCTAATGACTTCATCACAGGGTGTTGTTGCCCAGCCTGTAGAGGTCTGTGCGTCCCTCCATGGACCACTTCCATGTGCTCAGGGTGAACCTGCTCTCATCTGTGAAAAGCACAGGGTGCCAGTGGTAGACTTGCTAATTCTGGTATTCTATGGTAAATGCCAAATGGGCTCCACGCACTGCATGGCACAGGGCCCACTAGAGGGCATCGGGCCCTCAGGCCACCCTCATGAAGTCCATTTCTGATTGTTTGGTAAGAGACATTCACACCAGTGTCCTGCTGGAAGTCACTTTGTATTCAGTACTCATCCTGTTCCTCTTTGCACAAAGGAGCAGACACTGGTCCTGCTGATGGGTTAAGGCCCTTCTGCGGCCCTGTCCAGCTCTCCTAGAGTAACTGCCTGTCTCCTGGAATCTCCTCCATGCTCTTGAGACTGTGCTGGGAGACACATCCAACCTTCTGGCAATAGCCTGTATTGTTTTGCCATCCTGTAGGAGTGTGACTACCTGTGCAACTTCTGTAGGGTCCAGGTATTGCCTCCTGTTACCAGTAGTGACACTGACCCTAGCCAAATGCAACACTCGTGAAAAAACAGACAGAAAAGATGAGGAGTGAATAATGTCAGTGGCCTCCACCTGTGAAAACCATTCATGTTTTGGGGATTGTCTCATTGTTGCCCCTCTAGTGCACCTGTTGTTAATTTCATTAACAGCAAAGCAGTTGAAACTGATTAACAACCCTCTCAGCTACTTAACTGACCAGATCAATATCCCAGACGTTTAATTGACTTGATGCTACACTCTGATTAAAAAGTGTTGCTTTGATTTTTTGAGCAGTATACTTTACTATCTAATAATTGGTGTTTCCTTTTTTTTTCTCTTCTATACCTAGCTCTGTTCCCTTTCCTATTTAGAAAGCTGCATATTTACGAACAATTGCATCAAGAAGCCCCAAAGCTCAGCAGAGTATGTTTGCTGAGGAGCTCTATGCTGTATGCCACGCAGCATTCCCTTTCTGCAGTGTGAAGCTGTGGAAGTACTGCTATTGGTAATCTAAGCAGAATATTGCAGTCAGAAGGAGTCTTTGTTTGTTTGCATCTTAGTTAGCAAAAATTTATTGAAGAGTGGGAGAAAAGTCAGTCAAGGATGTAGGAAAGTAAGTGAGTGCAGAATCTACTGTGCATGATGTGGTTTTCAGTCTTGGCTGAACACTAAGAGATGTATTTTTTTTAAAACTAGATAATAAAAATACTTGTATTTTCTCTTCCAAAGGTAGAAAAACTTAATTTACTGGCATTTGTAACTATGCTAATAACAAATTCTCGATTGGAACAGACCCTCCATAGTGATGCATCATTATGGAGGGCCACAGTAACTGAATCCTGACGCGTGTGACAGTAGTTCAGACTGCAGACGTTTATTTTGGAATAATCACAACATAGTCACACGGTAGAAAAACTGTATGCTCCCACACCAACGCAGCCCTCCATTCCTTCCCTTCTCCTGACGTCACTTGTTACATTAAAAGGAGCAGCATTAACAACCAGTCAAATACACATTCACAAATCTTTATGCATCGTGTTTTAATTATTCAAGAGCTAGAAATGAGTAATAAACTTTATCCAAACTTTAGATTAAACTTCTTATAAAGTGGCTCGTACAGATATTATCTCCCAAATAGTTCTTTAGTCATTATTGACTTTAAAGCCCTGGCTCAGGAGTTTCTCAGGAAGCCCTGAAAAAAGAGGTCCTCATTTGTTACTTAATAACTATTGGTTGCTAAGGAACCGTTTTGATTTCTGTCTATGTCGTTCTTTTGCTACGATGAGGGCGAGACTGTGGGAAAGCCCACTGAGACGCACTTTCCTGCAGTACTCCTGATTGGTAGAAAAACTGTCTGTAGCTGTCATGGTCCGGGGTCCATTGGACCCTGTGCGTTTTTTGGTTTGGCTTTAATTCATCTGTTCTGGGGTTTTTCTTTTGTTTTGGGGTTTGATTGTTTGATTTTCTAGTTCCTTGTGTTACCTAGTGTTCAGTGTCAGGTCTGCGTCTCTGTTCCCTTGAGTCACTTCCTGTTTTATTTTGACAGTCTCGTGTTCCCTGTGCTTTGTGTTTAGTTTTGCTTCCCCTTTGTCATTAGGTTCATTTGTTTCACCTGTTGTTTCCACTCTCCCTGATTTCATTGTGTGTATTTAAGCCCTTAGTTTTTCTCTGTTCTTTGTTGTGTTGTCGTCATTGTTTCTCCCAGTGTTTCCCCTCTTTGCTGTGTGTTTTTCTAGTTTAGAGTTTTGTTTTTCTCTTTTCTCCCAGGCTTACAGTTTGTTTTGGCCTAGGTTGAGATTTCGGGGTTTTTTGTGTTTTTGTATTTGTCGAGTACCTGAAAATAAAGCAGTTTTAGTTTAAGTCTGCATGCGTCCTGCATTTGGGTCCTTTTCCTCACCACGCAGCCCCTCACCGTGACAGTAGCAGGTCAGAAGGGCAACAAAGGACATGCAAGAAGCCCAGATAGTATTGGGAATGTTCGCATTGTTTTTCACACCCGCTTTTTCTTCACTTCAAAGAAGTTCTTTGTATATTTTGACTTTGGTCTTCTTCACAACTGGGGCCAAAATAAAGGACCAACAACAGCGCAAACATAAAGAGCAGCCCACATTCTGGTTGTTCCTAATATTTTGGACACTGCCCCTACGTGACAGTAGACAGCTGCATGTGGACATGGGCCTGCTAAGCTCTGCATAGAACCCATGGAATAGCAATGCACAACCATACGCAAAGTAAGGTTTTAGAATACCACAACCAGAGTATTTATTTATTTTTAGCTATCGCAGAACAAAAGTGATTCCTGCTAACTGTTTCTTCCACACCATGATAGCACATGCTTACCTGCATATTTGGCAGTGTGAGACTAAAGACACCACTGAAGCATCCACGAATGAGGTTATGCGCTTTAAAACCTGTCTGCACTCACTGACACGGACACACAGGCAGGTCACAAAGTACTTAATATTTTTTCCTGTGTCTTTGCAAAGCTTTATAGTGTCTTGGGATGACCGCCAAGCCGAGCAAAACCAATCACAGTCAAGTGGACTTGGTCTGATTATTATTACAGTAGATGAAAGTACTTACCCTCTCTGGTTGCAGACAGACCAGCGGGACAGGGTGGTTTGTACAAAGCACTGTTGACAGGTAGAATAAAGTGCATTAAAGGTTCAGCAAGTTCATTTTATTGTGATATATAGGACATATTGATAGATATTCTGGACTCGTGCCAATACCAGTACAGCTAATGGAGTGTGTATGTGTGTGTGTGTGTGTGTGTGTGTGTGTGTACGTGCGTGCGTGTGTGTGTGTGGACTTATGCCAACCGATGGGCCCATGGGAGATGCTTAACCTAGCGAACGCACGCACATCGATACTCACTCACACAACAATGGAAGGCAATATTTTATGATCTCAGCAGCATCTGACACTACATTTGTTTATGAATATAAACAGCCGGAGTTCACATTGACAAAAATATGCACAAGGACAGACACGCAGGCACATTCTCCAGAAGTTTGGGATAGATAAGACATCAACCTGACGGGAAATCCCATGTGGGAAAGTTCTTCATTACCGCCGCCAAGGAGGATATGTGTTTGGTACAGTTTGATTGTGTGTGTGTGTGTGTTTGTGTGTCTGTGTGTGTGAGATTCTGTCTGTAAACACAATAGCTCAAAAAGTTTTGAATTAATTCTGATAAAACTTTGAAGGGGCGTAGAGTGGGGTCAAGTTAACAATCCATTAAAAATTGGCTTACATCCACCGAGGTCTTCAAGGTCAACTTCATGATTTTTCGGTCAAAAGTTGACAAAAAGCCAAAAATCATAGAAACTATGATTCTTACAAGTGTGGTGTGTATTGGCAACATACAGAAAGCACAGTATAAAGATTTTAAATATGTCACATTTGACCTCTGACCTCTCCTTCTAGGTCAATAGATTGAGCTGAAGGTCAAAGTGATAATAATGCTATATAGAGCTATTTAAAACTTTGTTTCTTACTGCCATTGTTTGTATTCGTACATATAAGCATAAAGGGAATGATATATGGGGATTCCAAATATCTCATTATAGCTTATAGTCATGTTTAACCTCTGACCTCCCGTTTACCTTTAAAGAAAATACTGTCAAAGAGAAGACAAAGAGAATGAGCTGCCGAGTCAGTTAGAAATATACAGCTATAAGCTCAAGTTATTAATGTCCAGTTATTTACAAGTCAGTACCTAGTATCCATTATCTACTCTTACATAATGATTGTGTAATCAAAGTAAACATCTCTCATGCTGCCCTTATCTGAATTTTTTTTTTGCTGATGTCACAATTCAACATTATCAGTACAGCACAGGCACTCAGGTGCTTGGGCAACTAGCCAACCAGTAAGAAGATACTGCCTATAGCTAGCACAGTCTGTCACATGTTATTTATTTTATTATGACTTTGGTATGCACATTGCAGTAACAAGTTATAATCATTTAAATACATAACAATTTGAATCCATGTACAACAAAATAATAAAACTGTTTTCACTTGATATTTATTACTACACATTTAAATGAATTTTACTGCACAATGAAATGAATGCTACACGTGTACATTATCCAGATAAATTAAAAAAATTATGGAAAATAATTATACTCAAAATTATGTCAGGTATATTAAAATGGGTTTCAGCAGGGCGTAGAACAAAAGCCTGCACTTTGCACTTTTTTTTTTTACTGCATTAAAAACTTCTCAAAGTACATTTAAAAAGAACAAAGAAAACAAAATACAAACACTATTCCCTTAAAAGCTGCCTCTTGTTTAAGCTGTAACAGTGTCAAGTTTAAGCAATCAGGCAGCCAAGTCGGCACACATCACACAAAGGCTCTTATTTAGTCTTTTTAATTATCAGTGAAGGATGTAATTGAGTTTATCTGATTTTTTTTTTTCTTTGTGTTTTCCTCTCGGGCAGCACGGTGGTGTGGTGGTTAGCACTGCGGCCTCACAGCAAGAAGGTCTTGGGTTTGAATCCACCATCTGGCCTTTCTGTGTGGAGTTTGCATGGTCTCCCCGTGTTTCTGTGGGTTCTCCCCGGGTACTCCCACAGTCCAAAGACATGCTGTTAGTGGGGTTAGGTTAAACTGTGATTCTAAATTGCACATAGGTATGAATGTGAGTGTGAATGGCTGTCTGTCTCTTTGTGTTAGCCCTGCCGGTGACCTGTCCAAGGTATACCCCGCCTCTCACCCTATGGCAGAAGGGATAGGCTTCAGCCCCCCTGTGACCCTAAATTGAACAAGTGAAAGAAAATGGATGGATGGAGTTTTCTTCTTGTCCTGACAACTTGAGAGACCTATGCAAAGGAGACCAACTCTTTCTAGATGAAATATGGCATTTAAAAAAAAAAAAAAAACAGCTTCACAATACTTTCTTGCCTGGAAATAAATAAATAAACAAAAAACATAAATAAAAAAAAAAATAGCGTGCCACACACAAACACAATTAGGACAAATCCATTTGGCTCTAATCTCGCTATGCCCTCTTCCGTAGTCTACATAACTCCAACTTAATAGGCTGTGAAAGCCCTCTCTCTGTCTCTGGATGCTGGGTGTGGTCAGCACTGGCTGGACAGGATGTTGAGACACAAACAAGTGAGCAACTGAGACTGGACAGAAACTCATGCTGGAGGAGAAAAATGGACATACAAAGAAACAAACAAACAATTTAACTAATCTGATCCTTAAAGACTGCAATTATGTAGATTATGAATTCCATAATTTGGTTATTCTCCAGCTCTATCCATACACTCACAAGGCGCTCATACACTTAGTCATCTCACTCTTCTTCATCCCTTAAGCGCTCCCTTATTTGTGCTCCTTTATCTCGTTTCTTTCTCTAAATGAGTCAGATTCAACCACTGGTAATGTCTTCACTCATCCCCCTCAGCAATTAGTGCCTGCTAATGGCAGATTAAAGAGTGATCATGCACTTTTAGCTGTGGGGACAAATTATGATTAGAGGCACCGTGCATAACCCTAACGCTGCTGTCAGTTTGCTAATATCCATTCTGCCTTCAAAAAGGCCCAATTAACCTTAATTCTTAATCAGCTCAGTGTGCACCAAAAAAGGACGGCACAGTTGAAGGCGTTTACTTTTTTTTTGTTGTTCAAAGGAGATTAGTAACACTTATTTAAATCCATGCACTCAGAATAGAGTTGGTTAAGGGTAGAAATGTGAAATGAGGTGTTATGGCCCAGAGGACCTGCTTCCTCTGCTCATATTTGAAGCACGATAAATCATTTCAGTGTAATTTTGGTAGAGGAGAACAGTCACTGCACTTTTCCTCTGCTAATCTTCCAGGTACTCTCTAATTTCTGGGAAAATAAAAGAGTTCAGCTGTGAATACTGATGTCTGAGTAGCGATTGTTGTTACAGATTTACCCCCCTTTTTTTCCCCCTTTGGTTACTTATTATTAATTCCTGCTGTCAGTGTACCATTTATAGAATCATTCAATTTAGCCACTGCTTTTGCAAGAATATATTTTCCTCTTTAAAAAGAAGTCAAGCTGTCAGCACAGTATTTTCTGTCTCTTGTTTTGTCCTTTTTTTCTGGTGGACACAGAGGATACACGCACTCTACACCAAAAATAACAATTCAACATGCCAGAATTAAACAATAGTGCCATTCGACCAGTCATGCCAACTTAAATATTTCCTATGACATAATCTTAAGATGCAACCGTACATTATGCTGTCCCCCAAATAAATAAATTAATAAATAAACAGGCAGCTAAAGTAGGTCTTTTTCTGCTTTCCTGTGGAGGCCTCATCTGTAGCGTGCCATCCCCGCATCTCTGCAAATCTTTGGACAGGGAAGGATGTGACCCCTGGTACATTTACTAAGATACGATAAGATGGTTACGTCAGGGTTGATCTTTTCACCTAGGAGTGTGGTTGCGCCTCTGTAATGGAGCTGCTCCATCAGTTTCAAAGTGTAATTTTTTTTCAGAGTTCTAAAACTGAGCAGTTTTTGAAATATTTCACTTTGGACACAACTCCTTATCAAGTCCTGTATTCCCTCTCTTCTTCTTGGACATCCCTCACATGAGACTATTACCTTGTGGCCTCCACACACCTGCCGCAAAGGCAGGGAGGGAGTCATTACTGGCTGTGCTGATACAGCCAGCACTGATGCAATCAGTCTAATGAACATCCTAAACACAGGGAGTTCACTCCACTAATTCAGTGTTCCTATACACACAGCCAGGTAGAGGAAGAGAAGCAGTGGAAAGGTGGAGAATGAAGGCTTATAGCTTCTGAAGTCCATCCAACAAAGCACTGAAAAGTTGGAAGTTTCTTTCAGTGTATCCTCTGCCTGCACTGCTCACTCATGCACACTACTCCCAGGTTTCATTAGACTCATTTAAAACACATTAGGCTGTTAGAGCACTGTCAGTAGCCAGCGATGAGAGAGAAGCCCGTCTGTTTAATGCTGCGAGAGGGCCGTCTGGTCTCATCCCAGCCCACAGGAAACACTCTCCAGCCTGATAAGGAACAAAACACACTGCCCAAGGAGCTAAGCCCCTGCTGATAATTTCCCAGCAAGCTCCTGCCGTAATGCACACAGTGATTATAAAGCAGCGGTAACAATATGGCTCAATTTGCCTTCTTCACAGGACTTTCTATGCCTGGAGCCTTATATTGATATTCAACATCTGCAAATCCACCTAAAATTATTTAACCGAGATATTGCATATCTGTATATTATTCATGTCTTTAATAATAAGTGCTATCACAAAGACATAAGTATACATATTTGGACTGGAACCGATCCTGTTTAGTACTGATGCTTTTGCAGTTAAAAACTTCAACACAACCAGTATCTAATGTATAAAACTAAGGCCTGGTGTGATATATATACACTCAGGTAATCTATCAGGCCAGAGAGGGCTCTTCTGTCAGACTTAAGTGGACTGATTCTTTTCAAGTATTTAGCTTAATCTGTAGAGACCTCAAATGCAATGACAGTACTAATGGCAATAAGAAAAGTCTGGGCTACTCCGAGTTCACTGCGGCTTTTAGCTCTGCAGAAGGATGTGTGCTGTGTTCCTGGACTTGAGTAAGACTAGACATGGTTCCTGACGTTTTTAGAATATAGAGCTCTCTCTATAAATAGTCCAGGTGGCTTTAACTAGACAACCGCACACAGACTTCGGCATCATAAATCTAAGCACACACACACACACACACACACACACACACACACACACACACACACACACACACACACACACACACACACACACACACACACACACACACACACACACACACTCAGGAGGCTGCTTTATCAAGGATCTGCTGCCAGAGTCTGTGATCTCAGGGAGAGTGAGACATAATCAGCTGGCTCCGAGTGCCATGCTGATGGGCTGCCAGACTGAAAGTCAGCATTAAACACGCCTCTTCCTGGCACATCGCATGCTTGGTGCGTGTCCGTGATTCTGCACGGTGTAACTCTGGGCAGCTCCATCCATCATTTTATGGAGAAGCCAAATTGTTGCCAATATCCCTCTGTGATCTTCAGGTCCATTCATTTTACCTATAATAGCTCCACTGTACTGTAAAGACTGATATAGTCCATATCCACCTAATATACATCACGCTCTCACTTTCAGCCTTCTCTCAGCTGCAGCAGCCAAATTGGCTGTTATTCACAAAGTGTCACAGATTTGGTTACTGATCTGAAATCTTTCAGGATGTAGTGAAGCACATTTGTGATAGACGCTGTAGATTAGTAATTTCCTACTTTAAGCATGTGAAGGATTTCAGTATCAAATATAGGCTACTGTGTATATCTGGTGACAACTTAGTGATTTTTCTTGCAGCAGCACTGCGTAGGCAGAGGCAGGGTCACTGAGTACACTGCATGTACTCAGTAAGAAGGAAATTACTGATAAGGGTGAATTCATATAGCATCCTTTGCGCTGTATTTTTGCATGTGCATTCCTGAGATTATTTTACTCACCATCTGTGGATGTATGTATGTATTGATTTTGCTCACTGTGTTTGGCATCCTGCCTTTCAAGCTAATTCTGCTGCTGCACTTTATACTCCCATGTTGCAGGTATGCTGCAGGTCAGTGGGATGCGTATATACACATCTGGGGAGGTTGAGGCGGTCAACGGGACAGATGTTCGTCTGAAGTGCACCTTCCAGAGCTCGTCTCCCATCAACCCCAGTGCCGTTGTCATCTCGTGGACCTTCAGACCACTTAAGGGAGGCCGAGAGGAGTCGGTGAGTGTATCTATGTCTGTGTGTTTGCAAAAAAAGTGAGAATAAACCACAAAACCTCCCTTATTGTGTCAAGGAGCATCCACCCCCTCAGCCAAGCAAGAGAGGAACCAGTGAGTCATCTGCCTCCCTGCAGAGCATTCAAGACAGCCAGTGTTTGTATACTTGTGTGTGTGTGTGTGCATATTGAGAATAGACAGAATGAGAAGTGGGAGATTTGGGTAAGTCTGGGCTTTTATTTTTCTTTCTTTGCTAGAGTAAAATGTCTTCCCTCTCCAGCAGCGGCAGCAGCCTCAGTCTGGTAACTTCTGACCAGTCACTGCCATCATTACCCTCATTGAATATAATCATCAAATTTCACTTGCAGATATTTCACTACCAGCAGAAACCATATCCTCCCGTAGACGGAATCTTTAGGAAGCGCATCGCTTGGGCCGGTGACGTCACAGGCAGCGATGCCTCCATCATAATTCGAGAGGTCAAGTTCACCTACAATGGCACTTACATCTGCCAAGTTAAGAACCCGCCCGATGTCCACGGCGCAGTTGGGGAGATTAAACTCAGTGTTGTTGCCACAGGTGAGCAGTTTGACATATTTCAGCATGCCAGCATATTTCCATCTCTACCTACATTACATCTCTCAAACACAGAGAGGACAACACCAGGTAAATGCCAGAGAAAATACAGTGTGCAATGGCACTTGTTTCAGTTTTGACTAAAGTTGTGGACTGACTGAGCCTCCCATCTCTAAAGATTTCCTTATAGTACTTAACAACAGCATACAGGAGACACATATTACAAAAGCACAATAAAATGCCTTTGAGCTGTGGCTATTTTGCCTTTTCAATTAAGCACTCTCAGTCTCCTGTTTCTCTGTGTATCACCTTCAGCCTCCTTCTCTGGACTTCTCTTGCTGGCATTGGCCATTGCAGCTGCCATCACCGGTATAGTCATTATTCTCCTCATCATCGCATCCTGCAGGAGGTGCAAGAGGAGGAGACAAAGGGAGCTGGAAGGGAATGAGGAGGCTCCACGCAAAGAGAGAAAAGACCCCACTGTGTGGTAAGAAAGAGACAAAGGGAGAGGAAAAGAAGAATCACACACTTTTTCTCCCATCCTCCATCTAACTCGGGGGGATCAGGGATTGTGGTCCTCCTTGCGGCCTGAGGTTCTTTTCCTATTGGATGCTTCGCTTTTTTTCTTTCTCTTCAACTGCAGTCTTTGGATCCCAGATTTGGACGAGTAATGGGCAGCTTTTACTAAGCAGACCTAAACGCAGAGCGTGCCTTTGTGTAGAAAGCAGTAGATACTGACCTTTAGCCAGTCTGCTGCGTATCACCATGCCCCTTTCTCAGAAAGGACTGTTTAATTGCTCCATCTTTTCCTGTTCGACTAAATGTGCTACCAAACACATTTCCTCTCTGGAGTGAATGTTGCGTAATGTAGAAGTAGAACAATGGTGTATTCCCACTGCCTACTTCCCTACTAATACATTTTAAACTCACATGTAGCAATGCACTTCAACACACATTTGTTATAGTAGTTCAGCAAACAATAGAAACAATACTACAATGTTTCCATTGAATTTCAAGCTTCTGTTGAATTCCTTTAATCACCATATGATGGGAATATTGTGAAACCCCACACAAAGCAGTTATTTCATTAGTCATGCATATACCGGCTGTCTGAGCCAGTCTACTGTGGTTCATGTGTGGCTGCAGGAGGATGCTGTTTTACTATTCTGTTTCATTTGTTTCACTACTGAAGATAAATTGCTGTATTTCTCTGACATTCTGTATTGATATTAACCTGATTTTATGACCAGTATAAAGTAACCAAGGTGCTCTCAAATAATCAAGACCTGATGAGTGCTTTGTTCGAGACAAACATTTTTATCTAGCACTTTTGTACAATTCTTTTTACTACCAACACCAAAACATTAATATTTTCTAAATTTCATTGAGAGACCTTTTGTTAAAAATATATTTTAACATTTTTAATGGCCTACTGTCTGTTTCAAACAATGAGCTATTTCATCAAAATACACCTTTTTCCAGGGCACTGGAGGCTTCTTTTCTCTCTGTCTTGGGTTTTCAGATCTCGCTGTAAAAGGTGCAATGATTTTTTTTATTTTTTTTTTACTATAAAAAACAGTGTTGTGATAACTTGCTGTAACCATCACACTACCCAGGCTCTCAAGGAAATTTGTTGCTTTCATTATGGTTGATTAGAGTTATACAAACTATATCTCTCTTCACAAAATATGTAGCAATGAAATTTCATCCAAATCAGAGAAGATGGGAGAGAAATTTTCACCCAACCTCTCATCTTTTTTTTGGGACAAATTATTCCTGTCGGATGCCAGCCCTTTGTCCTTTTTCCCCTCCATGTTTATAACTTATGCACATGTGCACATGTATGATTTATGAGTGTGCCATGCATGAATGCATATCGCTGTGTGTATACTACGTGCTGTGTTCCTCTCGCCTCCCTCCTTGTGGATGTCTTCCTTTCGCCTGTGTGTTTGTCCCAGCCACCCATCGAGGGCCGTCCGCCCCTACTTATCAGACGTCCATAGAGATTGCCAGTTCAGATGGCATAATCTCAGACCCCAGCTCCAGAGGACCCAGAGGAAGAAGACCGGAACTCGGATGGTGATGATGACGGTGACTGAGGAGAGACGGAAACACTGATGTGGAGCCAACCAGAAAGACAGCCAGACAGGGATGCCCTTGGATCTTGCTGTTGGGCCCAGTGGAGGCCAGATGAATAAAGTACTGCTGCTGAGGGGAAAACTGGCACAGTGTACAAAAAATGTGAGGAAAACTGAAGGTCTCAAACTTTCCAAACAAGAACAAAAAGATTAGAACAACACTTCTACAGAAGAGCAAAGATCAAACGTATAATAATTTTACTTGACAGAGTTCAGAAATATTCATATGTGGGAAGATATCCTGGATTTGTTAAATGAGAGGCTTTGGAACCCTGAAAACTCTTGGCTACAGTCCCAAAGGGAAGAGGGACACTTCGTAATCAATAAATCTCTGCTGGGTGAGATGTGGATCTTGTTACGTGTAGGAAGTCAATAGCAAAATCAACTGCACCAAGTAATTGCTTTCCATCCGTCCATCCATCCGTCCATCCATCCATCCATCCATCCATCCATCCATCCATCCATCACTCTATGACAGCCTATCCCAGCTGTTATAGGGTGAGCGGCAGGGTACTGGTTGCCAGTCTCTCACAGGGCTACAGACGTGCAACCAATTTAATTAAAGATATTGGTATAAACTGTATTTAGGCAGACACCACTGCCACGATGAGCCATAAATGCAGATCTTTACTGCTCTGATGACACCTACAGCTTCTGAGAACTTTTGTTTTTCACTGTCTTAATGGAGAGTATCTTTTGGAACCTGTAGGATAATCTTTCACACAGTGGCTTTGTTTTACAGCTAAATGTCATTAAAGATAATGTACAGGAGGTCTTGCATTTCATTCAGCTCTGCACACCATCGTGACGCCAGCCTGCGATTGCTCGCCAGAAGTAGCTCTATCCTGCTCATGTAGACTGAGATGGTTACAGTGAGTCAAATTAAAAAAGCATGAATGCAATGTTGCTGTCATTATCTCTGAAGGCCAAATATGTGATCAGTGAGCAAGCAACTTTGCGCACGCACCTGCCCCGAATGTTGTGTGGGAGTGCACAGTCAGACCTGAAAACCCTTTTGATTTCAAAATGTCCTTGAGAGCCTGTTTTTTTTTTTTTTTTTTTTCTCCAAGCGCCCGTGAATGCATCGTGTCTACTAACAACTGACTGTGCTGCCTGTCTTTCATCCCTGAGTGACAGAATTTTTTTGTTTGAATATTGAACACTGTTTATAGATCTTTATTTTATTTAGTTCTTTTGTAGATAAAAGCAGAACTATTTTATCATGTTGTTTAAAAATGTCATTATATGTATTTGTTATAGAGCTTTTATAAAGAAAATAATAATAATAAAAAAGATTTTCTAATAATTACGGCCTTTGACTCTTCCATTCAGTTTCAATGCACAATGAATGACACGAACATACAAACAATCACTTATAGCTTGGCATGATTTGATGGATGTCATCTATTATGTAAGAGAGAAATCTTGTTATCCAGCATTTATTATGCATCATTATCTTTAATGCATTAACTACAGTTGTGTGTTTATTGTGTGTCTATCTGGAGACCTTTGCACTTGTTTACTTGTAAACATTAATGCAGTGAATCACTGTTTAATTTCTTACAGGTTCAATATGCTCATACCTGCCTTTGTCACTTCAATCGGGGTTTGTGTGCCGAATTCTGATTGGTCGTGGCTAAAAATGTGTTACTCTATACGTTTGTGTGTATGTGTGTGTTTGGGAGCCTATTTGTGTGCACCGATCAAAGTCTGGCCACCTGGGTGCAGCGTTAGTTACTGAGTGACAGACTTTAACAGTGTGAGCAAGTCTGCATGGGGGGGGGGGGGGCAAAGGCAGGTTAGCTAAAACTGGAAAGAGGGAAAATTAGTTTTTGCAGGCTAAACAATTATATTTTGTTGTAAAAATGCCAACAATATTAATCAGCTGTGGATGTAGAAGGTGTTTAAATATTACAATAAATTGCTCAATGCCAATATTTGGAAACAATTTGACTTTCTAAAGAACTATTTATCCTCTTCACTGGATGCATCCCAAGCAGGCCAAATTTCAGCGAAATACACAAAACACTTTCAGGCAAATTAATTACACAACTCTCTGTGCTATCAATCTCTCCAGCCAGACAAACAGAAGCATGATGGGAAGGAGGGAAATACATTAAATTTACAATGCAGCTGTTGTTCCGAACTCCTCCCCTCTCCTGCTGATGAAGAGAAACACACTGTATGTGACTGAAGTGATTGATTTCTGTGTATCTACCTTTTGTGTATCCATCTGTCTTAACTCATTGAGAGCTAAACTCCTGAGAGAGGTGTTCTTAACCATTCCCTGCCTATGACACATTTAACATGACACATTTAACAAAGCATTGTCTTTCACAGTGTAATATTGCCACACACACCAAAAAATGTAAAAAGAGCAGAGTAATGTGTGTGCTGTTTAAAAGCGAACGGGAGAAATGATTTCTGCCTGTCTTGAACTCGCTCTCCATTCCTACTTGTGTTGCGCCTTGCTCCATTCGTCCTCCTTTCACTCTGCATTCCACACCTAGAGGTGGGCTGTACCTGGCATGATGTTGTAGAAGGATACCAAATTCCTTTGCACTCATTTGTGTGCGCACACACACAAAAACATCTGCACAATAAGTTACAGAAAGAGAGACAGAGGGCAAAACACTGTAATGCCATGTATCACCAAATATAAGACTGTGACAATTCTATTTGAGGCTGTATTTGTACACGCACACACACACACACACACACACACACACACACACACACACACACACACACACACACACACACACACACACACACACACACACACACACACACATAATGCATTCATTTTAAAGGTGGAGAGTCAGCTTTATTCTCAGTGAGAGGTAGATCTTGTACAGCAGGGACTAATGTTGTACTTCTTTGTGACAGCCTTGAAGAAAGAGTGCATCTGCATGTGAAACCTTTAACATTCAGCTTTTCACCAACCATTCAGTGCATATAAAACTGATGAAAAGACTGCAGGATTCTCATGTTTTTGTCTGGTGGATAATGGTTTCCATATGCCATCTGGCCCAGACAATTGAAATCACCTTTATTAGCCCCATCCCGTGTTGACAACAGAAGAACGGGCCTCTTGTCCACCAGAGTCACCAGAAAGCCAGCAAATGGGGACAGCCTTCATTGTGACTGAGAAGATTTCAGCTGAACCTGAGACCACACTACTGTAACCAGACAGAGAGCCCTTGTACTCATATGCACAATGCACAACAATATGCTCTGATATATGTGCACGTACCTGGGTAAAAGGCTATACTCGATCAGATTATGAGATATACTGTTGTTAACACAATATGGAAGGCATAAGTGGTCATTCCCTGGTAAGCTGGGAGTCCTGTAACTCAGCATCTATTCTAAAAGAGAAGTGGTTTCCCTGCCTCAGTGTGGGAACTGTTACATAATACTGTTAACAGATATGACACAAACACTGTACTTGTGAATGGATGAGGGAAGAGTAGGAAGCCGGCAGCCTGTGCCTCTCGTATCTGAGAGGGGAGACCAAAAAATTTGGGATCAATTTTGATTTTGCAATTCACCAACCAAAGTGGTTCTCAATCTTTTTTCCTGCAGAAAAGAAAAAATACAGTGGAAACTGCTGAATCTCCGTCCAAGGGTGATGAAACAGAGGCATGACTTTACACAAAATTCACCTCCACCGTGCCAGAATCGCACCATTTGTGCTGCTCGTGTGAACATTTTGAAGTTAGTTCACAGCTTACATGGCATAAAATCGGTTTG
The DNA here is from genome assembly GCF_007364275.1 of Archocentrus centrarchus. Classification (NCBI taxonomy): domain Eukaryota; kingdom Metazoa; phylum Chordata; class Actinopteri; order Cichliformes; family Cichlidae; genus Archocentrus; species Archocentrus centrarchus. The sequence continues at coordinate 38,901,011 of NC_044358.1, read as the reverse complement.
TTTGTGGCATGCTATTTAATTTGAATACAATTAAAGAGCAACATGCAAAGTAAGATTCTTCTTCTTCAGCTACTACAGTTCACCAGATTAGTCTACATAGATGGGGATTACTTGCAGAGAAAATTCATGCCTTGGTGTATTCCCCCAAGATACTGAGCTGCACATAACAGCTGCTACAAACACAGAATCATATTAATGCAAAAGGCTGATATATTACACGTACTATTTCAGAGAGCTAGAGCCACAGTAATAGAGGATGCTGCTCTCACACTGATGTGTCATAAAATGAAGTTATGCAGCACCATTACAGCAACACCGCTGCTGTCAGATTAGAGGAACAAAGGTCTCTGGCAGACCAGATGAATCTAAGAATGGAACTGACAATCCAGACCAAATAAAGAGACATACATCAAAAGATCTGGACAAACATGTAGTTGGAAGATAAAACATAGTATCCCAGTGAAACTAAACTGAGGCGAGAAAAACAAACCCCTACTCCCACTGGAGGTAATTACAGCAGTAAAAACATGAGATTGGGGACAGGGATAGTGGAGTAATATGCTTAGAAATTCCTGGAGAGGTCCCAGTAGAGCATCACTGGTTTGGGCTGGTTGGGGAGATAAGGCTGTCACACAGAGGAGACCCATGAGAGGCTAGAAGAGTTTATTACTGTGAATGCTGCAAAGCATTCACAGTATTGTTGTTGTATTCTTTATTACTGTGAATGCTGCAAAGCATTCACAGTATTGTTGTTGTATTCTTTATTATTATTATTATTATTATTACTGTGAATGCTGCAAAGCATTCACAGTATTGTTGTTGTATTCTTTATTACTGTGAATGCTGCAAAGCATTCACAGTATTGTTCTTGTACTCCAAAAACTTTCGGCCGCTAAAAACTCAAGCAGCGTTTGGCCTACAGACACCGTTCTGGTATCAAAACGTTCAGCCTGTTCTGGAGATTTGTGCTATTACTTTTCTTTTTTGTACCCTTTATACTTTTTAAGATATTGAACTTTTTATAATCTTCATTTTTTGCCATTCAAAATGAATAGGGAAGTTTCAAATTCTTTTCAAATCCTTTCAGGCTTTAAAAGCTAATAACTTCAGCATACTTTCAGCTAGAAAAACCATTTAAGCTTTAAAATGAAGCCAAGCCTTTCAGCTATTCAGCTTTTACTTGGTGTTTCAAAATCTTTTACGGTTTAAGCACAGTGAGCATTTAAGTTTAAGGAGTTTTTTCAGCCGTTTCAGAGTTTATAATGGTTGTGTATTGCGTTTGCTAGAGTGGGAGCCTGATTAGGGAGACTTCAAAACTTTCAGGTGGAAAATTTCTTTTTAAACTGCCACTGTGTCCACACTCTTTGCGCTACAGCCATCATTTTATGCTCAAAATGTAGAGCTGCTTCTCTATATTCAAACAATGTGTCTTTAAACCCTGTCAAATGTACACTTTTTAAACTGTAAGCGTTCAAACAGAGGGAGTACCTTCCAAGTCCTTCATTAACCTCCATAGTAATTTCAGAGAGCTGATTTTCTCCAAAGCAGAGAGAAAATCAGCAATTAAACTGCTCCCACGGCCACACTTTTGAGCCCAGGAAAATAAAAATTACACCAATGTTTAGAGCAGGTCCTTGTGACGCTCACAGTTCAAAAATGATTTTGATAGGAGCTACGGTTTTTGACTTAGAAGCAGTTATTTGACAGGTGTGCCGAGGCAAATTTGACAGAGTGCATGCATCTCAGCAGGTAAGCAGTGCACCTGGCAGGTGTTTTCAATTGGCGCATTTACAAGCATTCAGCTTGGCAGAGCTCTCCAATATGTATGCTTGCAAACCTCACTGCTTACATGAGACTCCTGTTGGCTCAGTGGTACAAAAGGGGCCCATCAATGCACAAGAAGCATACAGAGCAGGTTCAAGTCCCACTTTACTCCAAACTTTAAAAATTTTCCATTGAGCATTCATTCACCAGCTTAAACTCTTTCAGCCAGATTTAAGCTCTTTGGAGCATTTCCTGGCATTTCAGCTAGAGACTGACCCTTTCTTTTCATATTCTTCTCTGTCTCTGCCCAACATTATAGTTAATGTTAACACACAAATGCAAATTACAAAGAAGTACATGAATTAGTGAAATGCTAACATTCATGTCCAAACACAAGTAGGGCCTCAGTTAACATTACTCTTAACTAACTTTGCCTCTTAAATTAATGTTTGTCAGACTTACGCTATGTGACAGCTGTGAGCAAAAAGGGATTTATGAATTATTACCAACAAACTCCTCAAAATGTTGACTGGCATCGGTTGCCGGTGTTACACCAAATTCTGCGACCCATCATATTCTGCGACCACAGGGGGCGATAGCGTACATCCCTCTGCATGTACGTGTTGAATACCAGCGAGAAGGAGACTATATATTTATAAATCTGTGACCCATCATAATCTGTGACCTCACTGTACAGGTCAAAGTTCACCGTTGTGCCACTCCCCAACTACAATCTGGACTTACCTTTTACAATATGTGACCCTCACATAGCCATTTTCACACAGGTCACAGAATATGATGGGTCACAGATTTTGATACCCATCATATTCTGTGACCTAGCTGTGTCAAAATGGCTATTTGGGGATCATCTTATTTCAAATGAGAGCTGAGCTGGGTGGCAGAAAATCTTATAAATCGTTTGAACCCCTTCCCAAAAAAGTGCTTGAAAACATTTATTTATCGTTTACCAATTTATTGAAGGATGGGTAGTAATGGGTTTATGTATTTCAAATGATAGAATAAAAGCATTCAATGCAACGGTCCGTCCAGCTGTGTTCAATGTCAAATAAAAAAAACGCATTTCCTTCGTCAATGCGAACAAAATAATATTCCGTAAGGTTTACAATCTCCTGTTTTGGTGCTTACGCAGTTCACGTAATAGTCTCCTTCTCGCTGGTATTCAACACGTACATGCAGAGGGATGTACGCTATCGCCCCCTGTGGTCGCAGAATATGATGGGTCGCAGAATTTGGTGTAACACCTGTTAAAAAACTTTCTCCGTGAGATTGTTCAAATCTCCTTTTTCGGAGACTTCCGGGAATGGCGGACCTGGCAGACTGTTTTTCCTGAGTTCCTCAAGAGGTCCCGATTTAAAAGTTAATTTATGCATAAACCACCAACACAAACTTTGTAATTCAGAACCCAGCGTGAGAGATGAAGAAAAACGTCAAATCCACACCTTCAACAGTTAAAACCCTGCCGAATACAAGCTTCGGGAGTGAACACGATTACACCGTGCCGATGGAGACAGCTTCATCAAACAAACGGGAGAGAGAGGTTGGCACCCCGACCAACACTCCTGAGAAGAAAACACACATGGAAAAAAAGACGAAAGGTACGTCCCAGGAAGAAATGAACACCGAGGCAATATTGAACGCTATAACCTCAGTAGGACAGAAAGTAGATTACCGCATGGAAGAAGTTGGCATTCAAATGAAGCAGCACAGTGCCATGTTAGCGGCTATCGCTAAGTCAGTACAGGTCAACTCTGAGGAGCTTAAAGAGTGCAAGATGAAAATAATAGAAATGGAGAAACAAGTGGAGGTGCTCACCAAAGAAAATATGAGTCTGAAGGAAGGAGTCCTACACAGTGAAAGATATAAAAGACGGTGGTGTCTGCGCATAAAAGGAAAAAAGGAAAAGCCTACTGAGAACGTCCGAGCGGAAGTTGTGGGGCTTCTGTGCAAAATTGCACCCGACTTAGCGACAAAGATGAATGAAGAAGTTGATGTTGTTCACAGAGTGGGTCGCAAAATGCAAAGCAAGAATCGTCAAATCATCATCCTCTTTGTGAGACGAGCTGTGAGAGATGACATCTGGAGAAGAACTAAAACTTCTCCTGTTTGCAAAGAAGAAGGAATTCGCTTCTCAGAAGATTTGACCCCAGAAGATTGGAAAGCGAGGCAAGCGCAGTGGCCAAGAATTGAAAGTGCGAGGAAAGAAGGCAAAGCGGCAGGTTTCAGGGGACCTTGTGGTTTCATCGAAGGCAGACGTATTATGGAGAACCATCCAGCTGGGGTCTGAGATGAAGCAGTAATAATTATGGAAAGGTGGTGGACAGTTCTGTTAAGGGGGCCTCTACCTCATGTTTTTTTTCTCCCACTCTCCTAAACTTATAACGTGTTTATGTGTTCTATTTTTAAGTTAAAAACTGATCTTTCTTTTATTTCTTTCAACACAAGGGGACTAAAAGACTCATGTAAAAGAAAAGCGGCTTTTCTGTTTTGTAAAGGACAAAAAGCACACTGCACCTTTCTTCAAGAAACCCATTCTGAGGCATCTGATGAGAAGTTCTGGTCACAACAATGGGGAGATAAAATCCTCTTTAGTCAATCGACAAATCGTTCGGCTGGAGTTGCCATCTGTTTTTACAGATGTCCAGGTAAAATTTTGAGTACAAAAGCAGATGAGGACGGACATTGGGTTGCTTGTGTCTTGGATGTAGATAGTGTTCCAATAATTTTGCTAAACATCTATGGGTATAACAACGATCAATACAATAGGAATCTGTTACATAGGATCACAATAACAATAACAGAGTTAACTGCTAATTTCTCTACGGATCATATTATAATTGGAGGGGATTTCAATTTGGCCCCAGATGAATGGATGGATAGATGGCCTACACAGCTGTCAGGAGAAACAAAAAATCCTACTCTTGAAGACTTCGTTAACAATGCAAAACTGACAGATGTTTGGAGAATGCTACATACTGGAGTTAAACAATTTACCTGGCATAAACCTAATGGTCAAAGCAGATCACGTATAGATTATTGGCTGGTATCTGGTGCAATCTTAGGCTATGCTATAGAAACGAGTATAGCAAGCAGTCCGCTAAGTGATCACTGCATTATCAATTTAAAACAAAAAAAACAGAGCAGTAGTAGTAAATTTAATAATTACTGGAAATTTAATTCCAAGCTTCTCACAAATTTGGAATATTGTCAATCTATTAAGGAACTTATAAATATAACGAATGACAATACTATTGAAAAACCAATTCTTAAATGGGAATACTTGAAATATAGCATCAGGAAATGTTCAATTAGATTTGGACAAGATTTAAACAGTAAAATTAAAGCAGACGAAACAATGGTGGTCAAAAATCTAATGTCACTTTATAGTAAGTTGAGCTGGAGTGATGAGGACAAAGAAACTATAAACAAATTACAGTCTGATTTGGACAGATTATACATGCATAGGGCAAAAGGTGCCTACATAAGGTCTAGAGCCAGATGGATCGAAGAGGGAGAAAAGAACAGTGCCTTCTTTTGCAACTTAGAAAAACGTAGACAAGAATATAATGCAATTAATAGTCTTATGATTGATGAAGTGGAATGTTCAGAGCCTCAACAAATAACAGATGAAGTATTTAACTTCTATAGCCGTCTTTACAAATCTTCACATACAGAACAAGAGACTTCATTCTTTTTTGATAAAGTAAGAAATCTAATTCCAATTATTGATGAAAATTTTAAAGAAATTTGTGATGAAAAGTTAAGAATCTCTGAATTTAATTTTGCAATAAAAAAGATGGCATCTGATCGCGCCCCTGGGCCAGACGGACTAACAGCTAACTTCTATAAATATTTCTGGGAGGACCTAAAACTTTTGTTGTTTCAGGCTATAGAAGACTGTATTACCAGGAAGGAACTTATGGAAACAATGAAACAAGGTATAATAAAACTCATCCCAAAACCTGGTAAGGACAAAAAAATTTTAAATAATTTAAGACCTATTACACTTTTGAATACAGATTATAAGATCCTTACAACAGTTTTGGCAACTAGATTAAAAACTGGTTTACCTAAACTAATTAGCCAGACTCAATCTGGCTTTCTAAAAGGCAGATCCATCCATAATAACATCCGCTTAGTTCAAGACCTTATTGATTATGGTCATCTAATAAAAGATGATGGGTTTATGTTGTTTTTAGATTTTCACAAAGCATTTGATTCTGTGGAACATACATTTATTATCAATACATTGAGACATTTTGGATTTGGTAACAGGTTTATTGATATAATTACTTTGTTAAACACCAATATAAACAGCTGTGTTTCTCTGCCTAATGGCACATGCCCTAGATTTACAGTAGAGAGAGGAATTAGACAGGGTTGTAGTATCTCACCTCTTTTATTCATTATAGTCACAGAACTACTAGCAATAACTATAAAAAACTCTAATATCGAAGGGTTGGAAATAAATGAGCATAAAATAATCATAAGCCAATTTGCAGATGACACAACACTCTTTTTAAAGAACAAAGAGCAAATACCGTTGGTTTTAAAGGAAATGGAGCTGTTCTCTCAAGCCTCAGGGCTGCAGCTGAATATAAATAAGTGTGAAATTATGAGTATTCATAACTGCTCTGAATCCTCAATTCTCAATATACCAGTCAAAAATGAGATAAAGTATTTAGGAATCTGGATCACGAAGTGCAAAGCTACAAGTGACAGGAAAAATTTACAAGATAATATTGATAAATGCAGCAGGATATTGAACAATTGGCTTCAAAGGGATTTGACATTGTTTGGCAGAACATTGCTAACAAAAACTGAATCCCTATCCAGGCTCATATATCCTGCATATTCTTTAGCTGTCCCTCCAAGGCAAATAAAGGAAATTAACAGAATTAATTTAAATTTTATTTGGAAAAACAAACATCATTACATCAGAAAAAGTGATTTGTTAAAAAATTACGAAGAAGGTGGTATCAAGGCAATGGATTTTGAAATTATAAATGGAACATTGAAAGTCAGATGGCTTCAGTCACTGTTAAAGAATGGTGATCTTATCTGGTTTGTAATACCAACATATGTTTTTCAAAAAGTTGGAGGCATTGAGTTGTTATTGAAATGTGATTTTGAATTATCTAAACTACCTCTTAAGCTCTCTACTTTCCATCAACAAGTTTTGTTACAGTGGAAAATTATGTTTAAACACAACTTCAGCCCGCATGATGTTCCATTGTGGAATAACAGAGCCATATTGAGTGGGAGGAAATCTATATTTATGGAAGATTGGTGGAATAAAGAAATCTGGTCAATTATTCACTTATTGGATGAAAATGGAGATATTCTTAATTGGGAGGATTTCAATAACAAATATGGAATTGATTGCTCCACAGCAAACTATAAAAAAGTAATACAAAACATCCCTATCGTCCTCATTCAGTCAGTTAAAAACAATTTTTCCAACTTCACAACACCAACATTACGCAAGATTCAAATTATTATCTGGATATTGTGGATAAAAAATGTAGCAATAAGTTTCTAAATTAATATTCTATAAACCATATGTACCCAGGAAGAACAAAAAACACACTTACCTTACAAAACCTTGACAAATCTACAATATCAAAAATTAGGACAAAATATCTAAAATTTCCAGTTCCTCCTAAATATAAAGAACTACAATTTAAAATAATAAACAACATTTATCCTTCAAACGAATTCATAAGAGAGAGATTTAAATTTGAAGTAGCAAATTTTGGCTTTTGTAAAACACAGTTGGAAACAACTAAACACTTGTTTTATGAGTGTAGCGAAGTTTATAAGTTATGGGATTCACTCCACAACTTCCTGTCCTCCAAGGCCATGTGTGTAGATTTCTTCTCACTACAAGATATTCGGTTTGGATTATTTCTCAATGTTAAAAATATGGAATTTCTAGTCAATACTGTAATTATTATAACAAAATATTACATACACAAATGCAGATTTGCAAAGTGCTCCCTCTCTTTCTCTGCTCTTAAAAATGAACTCTCCATGTTCAAAAAATGTCTGGATATGATGCATAAAACAAATGCCATAAAACTGTACGAAATAATGGAAGAGCTTCAATTGTAACCCCCTAATTTTTATTTTATTTTATTTCATTTTTGTATATTTTATTTATTTAAATTTTTTTTTCTTTATTTTGTTAAGTATTTATGATATATTACTGGTTACTGTATATTTTAGGAGTTGGGTCTCTTGTTCTTTTACCTGTTAGAAATTGACCTGTTTTTATGAGTATAGTCGTGGTTGTTATTTTTATGTCTGTGTTACCAATAAAAAAAAAAAAATATCTCCTTTTTCTTCTGTAAGCTTTATTCACGCTGGACATTCCTATTTGGCTCATTAGCGCTACTGGTGTTTCGGCATGGAATTGCATCCACCTCTAATTTGATCCTCGCTCTCGGACAAAGGACAGATGAGTGACAGGACAGGGGCACTTCAGGGGGCCAATCAGATTTCAGATGGGGCCCCACCCCTAGAACCGCCAATGTTTGGCCCTGTTTTAGTAATTTTTTAATGATTGATTTTTGTTATTTAACTCCTTGCTGTTATTTTTCTTTTCTTTTTTCAGCCCAGTTTCTTTTCGCCACTCTTGTTTTTATGTTTCTTAGTCACATTTTTGTTTGGGTGTCATTCTGTGGCCATTTTTGTTTATTGGTGTTTTCCATCCTAGGCATGCCAGGAGAAAAAAAAAATGAGCATGGCAGCCTGGCTTAGTGCTGACAAACAAAAGCACCTCTCACTAATCAATAAAAAAAATGATTTTTTTTAGATCCATCCAGATGGAGGTCGATGTTAAAAGTTGTATTTACAGCAAAGTTAGTTCACTGTACATTCTACACACTTTTCCAATAGTGGATGTTCCTATTAGACATGGTCAAAGGTTCAAATATGAGATCAGAATATGTGAAAGCTCATGCTTCAGTCTGAAATCTCTGTTTCAGACAGTTTTTTTACTCTATACTCTGTATGATGTCAAAGGGAGCAGATATTCCCGACATAGTCATTTTAGGAATATTTGCAGGAGGAAAGGAACAAATGCAGGACAGCAGAGTCCAGAAAGACGCTGGACATTTGCTCAGCCCATGGAGCGCTGGTACCACGGACAGGGCCAAATGTTCAGCCCACAGAACCGCGCCAGTACCACAGAGGTACAACGGAGGTACAACGGAGAGCGCCAAATGCTCAGCCCACAGAACCGCGCTGGTACCACAGACAGCGCCAAATGCTCAGCCCACAGAACCACGCTGGTACTACGGACAGCGCTAAATGCTCAGCCCACAGAACCGCGCTGGTACCACGGACAGCGCCAAATGCTCAGCCCACAGAACCACGCTGGTACCGCGGAGGTACCACGGAGAGCGCCAAATGCTCAGCCCACAGAACTGCGCCGGTACCACGGACAGCGCCAAATGTTCAGCCCACAGAACCATGCTGGTACCACGGACAGCGCTAAATGCTCAGCCCACAGAACTGCACTGGTACCGCGCTGGTACCACGGAGAGCGCCAAATGCTCAGCCCACAGAGCCGCGCTGGTACCACAGACAGCGCCAAATGCTCAGCCCACAGAACCACGCTGGTACCACGGACACCGACAAATGTTCAGCCCACAGAACCGCGCTGGTACCACAGACAGCGCCAAATGCTCAGCCCACAGAACCACGCTGGTACCACGGACAGCGCCAAATGCTCAGCCCACAGAACTGCGCCGGTACCACGGACAGCGCCAAATGTTCAGCCCACGGAACCGCGCTGGTACCACGGAGAGCATCAATTTCGCTCTCCATGGACCAGCCCACAGAGCCGCGCTGGTGCCACGGAGAGCGCCAAATGCTCAGCCCACAGAACCGCGCTGGTACCACGGAGAGCGCCAAATGCTCAGCCCACAGAACCGTGCTGGTACCATGGAGAGCGCCAAATATCAATCCTCTGTGACTGCTGAGGCCAGAGGGGCTTGGTCCCTGAAGCCCTCGTGTCCACTGTGGACTGAGATGTTGACCACCATGGGGGTGCACACATTCTGCTTCCTTAACCTGAACAGTAATGACATGAGAGAATAAACAAAGAACAGCCCACACAGTTAGTCATGGAGTTCCACAGGGTTCTGTACTGGGACCAGTCCCATTTACATTACTCATGCTTCACTAAGGTAATATTAGAAGACACGGCATACATTTGCAGATACCCACCTCCTGTCGATCTCCATGACTAACTTTTGCATGCGAGGAAGATGCCCCGTTAATAAAAGCAAATCAGAATCTATCAGGGATCATGGAGAGAGAATATTTCTCCTGTATTAGTCTCTCATTACTGGCTAAGTGTCAGATTTCTGTCTGTATCTGTAACACAGACTAGCAGCCTTTGCTGTTTGCCATTTATGCAGACTTATGACATCTTGATCCAATAATTAAAACTCATTTATAAAGCCATGCCACGAGCTCGCCTAGAAGACTGAACACTCGTTACCCGAGGCCAGGGCGGCTGCCCGGGACGGGCCGCATGCTCCACAGTAAACCCATGGGCTCTTTTCCTGTGTACGTGCCTCCAAAACTCAAATCCTCTGATACTACAAGAGAAAAAACCCAAAAGTTTAGTCAGTTTTATTTTGCTTTATTGAATCTGAGCCATAAGTGAAGTAATTCAGATATTCCAAGTTAAATAATAGAATGTGTGCAATAGAAACACATGACAAGCACTGAATTTAAATCTCTGAAATGTCACAAATATTTTCCGATATTCCAGTCCAGAATTCCTGGACTTCCTGGCCTAGCACAGTGGTTTTCACATGGTGTCAAACATTATTCTTACTAATTATTGGATTAGCACAAAAACTAATGAATTAAATTGAAGTTTTCTGTACTAGTATACACCAAAGGGCCTGACTGAAGGTGAGGAGGAAGAAACACTTGTGAGGAAGAAAGACTGATCTTCTTCCTCTGTAGAAGTATAAAAACGGCACCCTCTGACCCTCTGCTCTCTTCAAGCTAACAAAATATGCTGCACAAAAAAAAAAAGTCAAGACAACGTGATCAGCTCAGTGTAACACAGTCAGTTAAACTGGACCACACAGGGGTGCCCAGTTGGCTTAGTGGTGTAGCCAGCGACCACATGCATATGCCGCGTTGCGGTGTGGGTGGCGCGGGTTTGAGTCCCGGCCTGTTGCCGATTTGCCCGCGTGTCTTCCCCCTGCGTCTTTCCCCCATTTCCTGTTTCTCTCCACTGCCGATAAAAGCCCTCTGATGGACTCCTTTCTAATCTTGTCCATCCCCCAGTGAAGATCCAAACATCTTGAGCTTTGCCACCTCCAAGTTGTCTTTATGTCAGCGCCACCGTCTCCAAACCATCCATCATAGCAGGTCTCACTGCCATCTTGCAAACGTTCCCTTTCACTCTTGCTGCCATCCTGTCACAAATCACCCCTGACACTCGTCTCCACCCACTCTCTTCTTCACTGTCAGTTGATTTGGATGGTTGACCCCAGGTATTTAAACTCAAGCAGCTTCACAACCTACTGGAAACACACAGCTGCTGGAAGCCAGAGCTGTCACTGAAATTAGAGGGTGAATATTTGCACATTCCTAGTTCCACTGCACTGGAGAGAAAAAAATCATGGAAAATCAGCCTGCTGGTAAGGCCTGGTCACATGCCTCAGAGCCGCTCTGCTAAAAACATCTCTTTGCACCCAAAGACACAGATAAGCAGCCGCACTGAGCAGGCGGCCTGTTGCTGTGACACGTCAGCGCGTCCACCATATTGGATGTGGCAGATCTTTGATATAAACTAATCCAAGTGAATGGACTGAACTTCATAAAGCGCCTTTCTATAAAGTTATTTAGTTAGTGTGTTTCATTCACACATTCAAATATGCACTAATAAACACTGGGAAACTGCCAGGCACAAAATACTTCCTTAACTTCCTCTGATAATTAAAAATGTTAAATCCACGTATGTTATAGGGTGCAGCATATTTGTATTTCTAATGTTTTTATGAGTCTTTACAGCTACTGATGTTTGTAACACTGTTACTGCGATGATAAACGTCTACAATAACCAGATCCTGACATGTAGATATAACATCTGCAGGTTTATGAATTTAAAAAGGCATTTTTATATTCACAGATTTTTATCAATTTAAGTATTAACGACGATCTTTAAGGAAAAAAAATGAAAAAAGTTTACAAATTAAAATAAGAAACTGCAATACAAACTGATCTACTTCATTTTCTTTTAACAGTAAAACTGTATACTAAAATTATAAATCCATATGTTATTGCATACAATAAAAAAATTATGGTTTTAAGGTAAAACAACAAAAAAAGCGCTGTATCCAACTTTTGTAAAGTGCTTCATAAATTAAATGCTCCTATTATTACTACTACTACACAAAAACAAGGGCCAAGAAGCACAAATGCAAAAATACTCAGCAGCAAACAGGTCTGATTTGACCTTAATCAGTCTGTATTTGTATCGGAGTAGTTAGTTCGGCCCAATGTAGATTGACTTCATTGTTTGGAGGTGCACCGCAGAACTCCATAGTGTCACTGCAGCATCTGAAAATCCTGTTTTCAAAATGCTAGAATGGCCAAATACGATCAAATCAATTCTTCAGTCTTACCTGTGAAAGGTAAAACCATGTGATCCCGTTTTGACTGTAAAATGGTTCCAACAATGCCACGCAGCACCAGAGCACAGCATCTTTTTTTTTTTTTAATTCAGAAAAATAATAAACAATTTGTACATTTGCAAACAACAAGACATAATACAAGTAAAATAGAGTACAAGTGCAAAAGGATGCAATAAAAATAAATCAATACGAATTATATGCTACAATAAAGGATAATACATGTAAAATAAATTAAAAAAAACAATAAATAAAATAAAATAAAATAAATAAATAAAAGGGCTAGGGTTTAGCTTTTAAATAGAATTCTTCAGTTAAAGAGAATAGTTTAAGGGCATTTGTTATTGTGCATTGTACTAAGAGCTTTGGGAAATAACAGAAAGTCATTGTGAAAAGCGTGAAACTTAGGCTGGGTTTTATAGAATTTGGCCTTATGAATGAAAAATTTCCCAAGGATGATAACAGTGTTTATAAGAAAGTCATGATTTAGACTGTCCAATATAAGGCCGTATATTATGTCTCTGTCAGAGAACATGTTGAGGGAGGGAATTTTAGGGAACAACCAGTCAAAAACATCAGCCCAGAAAGCCTCAACATAAATGCACTGGAAAAATAGATGCTCAGTTGTTTCAGTTGCATCACAAAAAACACAATTTTTTGTTTCAATACCAAAACGTTTTTGAATAAAGTCACTGGATCGATAAATTCCATTTAAGGTTTTAAAATGAATCTCTTTAGCTTTAGGAGCAATTGGATATTTGAGGTATTTGGTGCACAGTTTATGAATTGCTTGGACTTGGAAGAACTGACGAATGCAATTTCTAAATGGAGTAGTTGGATACAAAATATCATCCAGTGTATGTCTAATGATTTTATTAGTTAAGCTAGAATCCTTAAAGGAACAATTTCCAATCAGACATTGTGGTAAACAAGGAACAATATTTGACTGAACTAAAACACCTTCAACCAAACATAACACAGCTTTAGGAATGGCATTAGTAATGAGTTTAAAAGTCTTTTGGTTTGTTTGTAAATTATATTTAAGACAGAAAACATTATAAGACAAAAGATGGCCATTTCTGTCGACTAAATGTAGTACTGACCAAACACCTTTTTCCATCCAGTCCTTATTAAACAATGATTTGTATTTTACAGTGATATAACAGTTGTTCCATATGGGTGAGTTGTGTGGTGTAAAGTTATGATTGTACAATATTTTCCAGTACAACAAAACTTGCTGGTGAAACTGCGAGAGTTTGACAGGGACACGCTGAATCATAAAATCACACTTCAGGATAAATTCAATACCACCCATTTTATCAAATACAGACCTGGGAATATGAAACCATAGACTGTTAGAATAAAGACAGGATTTTAACCAATTTATTTTAAGGGTACCATTCATGAAATCAAAGTCGATAGTTTGAAGCCCTCCATCCTCATAGCATTTGGTCATATCTGTTTTCTTAATGTAGTGTATCTTTTTCTTCCAAATGTAGTCATAATTAATCTGGTTTATTTTTTTAATGGCTTTATTAGGGATTGAGAGGGAGTATGCTGGATAAATACATCTAGATAAGGATTCCATTTTGGTCAAATAGATTCTACCAAACAAGCTAATGTCCCTTAATAACCATAAATTGAGTCTAGATTGACATTTCTCAATCACCTTTCATAAATTCTGCTGTTCGTTTTCGACCAAATTTTTAGAAATAAATATACCCAAATATTTGATAGAAGGTTTTATTGGGATGTTGAAAAATTCAGCCAGATGAGTGGGGTGAATGGACAGCAGTTCACATTTGTTTAAGTTCAACATAAGACCAGAAGCTTTTGAAAAAATGTTAATTATTTTAAATATTTTAGGGGTCTCAATTATATTCTTCATGAAAATAGTGGTATCGTCAGCTAATTGACTTATGATAAATTGTTTTCCTAATATATTGAGAGGGGCAATATTAGAGTTTTTAATAAAGATAGATAACATTTCAGCAGGTATTATAAAGAGGAAAGGAGAGATAGGACAACCTTGTTTAATCCCACGTTCAACAAAAAACCGAGGGGAGGTTCCTCATGGCAGAGAGACTGATGAGGTTGTATTTTTATAAAAGCTTTCAATGATTTTCAGGAAACGAGTCCCGGAACCAAAAAGTCTCAAACTGTGAAAAATAAAGGAGTGCTCGATAGAGTCGAAAGCCTTGTAAAAGTCCAAGAAAAGAATAAAACCATCATCCTCTATAAGATGATTGTAATCAAGAATGTCTTGTATAAGGCGAATATTATGGATAGATCTACCCTTCATAAAACCGGACTGTGTATCACTGATGATTTGGTGCAAGTTTGTTTTGAGTCTGTTTGCAAAAACCAAAGTGAAAATTTTATAATCAGTATTTAATAATGTAATTGGTCTTAAATTGTCTAATATAGATTGGTCCTTACCAGGTATAGGGATAAGTATTATAACGCCCTGCTTCAGTGTGGTTGTAAGAAAAAAGTTGCTAATTGCTTCTGTCATCATAAGATAAAAGGGTTCTCTTGAAACATCCCAAAAATGTTTATAAAAATCAGATGTTAAGCCATCACAGCCAGGGGATTTATTTAGCGATAAACTTTCTACTGCTTTGTCCAGTTCACCAAGATTAATATCTGCATCACATTGCTGACAGAAATCATCGTCAATACGGGGTATTAAATTGTGTATTAAATTAAAGAAGATTTCAGAATCATCAAAATAAAAAGTTGAGGAGTATAGTTTGGAGTAAAAGGTAACAATTTCATTTGCAATTTCAGAGGGATTAGTTGTAATCTGCCCATTTATGACTAAGGTTTTGATAGAGTTTCTTTTCTGCCTCCTTTTTTCCAAGCCACAAAAGTAGGCGGAACTTCTTTCTCCCTCCTCTATCCATTTAGCCCTGGATCTTACGTATGCCCCTTCAGCTTTCTTTAGATAAATATCATTTAATTTAGTTGACAGAGCTAGCAATTTCTGCTTATTACTCTCCGAAGGGTCATTTTTATTGTGGAGGAGGTTAATTTCTTTTATTGTAATCTGTTCAACGATTTTGGAAGCCTTATTCTGAGCGTTTCCAAATTCAATAGCGTGTTGTTGGATTTTGTATTTTAAAAACTCCCATTTAGAAATGTGGGATAGTATGGACTCATCATTCATCACATTAGAGATTATTGTTTTAATTTGACTACAAAAAACTGGTGACTTTATCAAACTAGAATTGAATTTCCAGTAGCCTTTTTTTCTAGGTATGTTACCAGGTGGTTTAAAAACTATTCTTATAGCTGAGTGATCAGTAAGGGGAGCTGTGGACATGGAGCAGTCCTGAATATTATTCATCATAAGGGGCGAGATCAGCCAGAAATCTATTCTGGATTTAATAGCGTTGTTTGGCTTGAACCACGAGTATTCTACCACGTTAGGGTATTTGCAGCGCCATGGATCTAACAAGTTGTGTACAGAGCAAAAGTCAGTAATAATGGGATTAGGATAACTGTCCTGATATTTTGATGGGAATCTATCCAAATACTCGTCCAAAACCATATTGAAATTAGAGCGCAGCATCTCTGTCATGTTATGTTTGCCGATTTTGCCACATCCAATATGGCGGCGGTCTAAGTGTGTATGTCTATGGCTGCACGCACTCGAAACCTTTCACTCAAACTGCAGCTTAAAGTTCACTTTGACTATATTTTGCTTATCTCTGAGTCTCTGTCACGTGCTTTCCCACATCACCTCCACCCTGACAGTCAGCAGTTTGATCCCAGCCCAGATGAAGTACCCAGTTTATCTGAAAGTCACCCACAGTTTAACGAAAGCGTGCTTCATTCACACCCCACATGTAAAAATCACCGCTGCGCTCCGTTAGTTCCTAATCACACACAGACGATATTCTCTTGAATTACGAAGAACTGCGTCTTAAGGCAAAGGCCCACCTGTGCACTTTGTGGAGAAACTTCTTCTTCTTCCTCCTCTTCTCTCTCTTCCTCTTCGTGGTTATTACTGTGAATGCTGCAAGGCATTCATTACTGTGAATGCTGCACAGCCATCATTTTATGCTCAAAATGTAGAGCTGCTTCTCTACTTTCAAACAATGTGTCTCTAAACCCTGTCAAATGTACACTTTTTAAACTGTAGGCATTCAAACAGAGGGAGTACCTTCCAACTCCTTCATTAACCTCCATAGTAATTTCAGAGAGCTGATTTTCTCCAAAGCAGAGAGAAAATCAGCAATTAAACTGCTCCCACGGCCACACTTTTGAGCCCAGGAAAATACAAATTACACCACTGTTTAGAGCAGGTCCTTGTGACGCTCACAGTTCAAAAATGATTTTGATAGGAGCTACGGTTTTTGACTTAGAAGCAGTTATTTGACAGGTGTGCCGAGGCAAATTTGACAGAGTGCATGCATCTCAGCAGGTAAGCAGTGCACCTGGCAGGTGTTTTCAATTGGCGCATTTAAAAGCATTCAGCTTGGCAGAGCTCTCCAATATGTATGCTTGCAAACCTCACTGCTTGTGTGATACTACTGTTGGCTCAGTGGTACAAAAGGGGCCCATCAATGCACAAGAAGCAGACAGAGCAGGTTCAAGTCCCACTTTACTCCAAACTTTAAAAATTTTCCATTGAGCATTCATTCACCAGCTTAAACTCTTTCAGCCAGATTTAAGCTTTTTGGAGCATTTCCTGGCATTTCAGCTAGAGACACCATTTAGGCTTTAAAATAAAGCCGAGCCTTTCAGCTATTCAGCAGTTCAGCTGTTGAAGCTCATTCAGCAAATAAAGTTTCAGCTCTTTCAAGCATTTCTTAGCATTTCAGCTGCAATCTTTCAGCTTGCAGCATTCACAGTGCATTTTCTTCAGGAAATGCTTTTTCTAGTTATTATTATTATATATTATTCTTCCGTACGTTTTTTGACCGCTTCGATCTCAAAAACCGTTTAAGCTACAGAAACCGTTCTGGTATCAAAACGTGCGGCTTCTTCAGGAGATCGCTGCTATTACTTTTCAGGTTCAAATCTTCTGCCATTAATTTAATATTAATATTTTTCTAATTTTTTTGGCCCCATTCAAATGAATGGGGAAAGCTTAAAAACCTTTTAAAACCCTTTCAGACTTTAAAAGCTAAGAACTTCAGCATACCTTAAGCTAGAGACACCATTTAAACTTTAAAATAAAGCCATGACTCTCAGCTATTCAGCTATTACTTTTTGTATTAATATCTTTTATGGTTTTTAAACAGTTACAGTTTAAGCACAAGAAGGTTTTTTGCTCTTTTAGCGTTTATAATGGTTGTGTATGTGGTCGTCTAGAGTGCGCATTCCAAAGGTTAGAGTGGGAGACTTGAAATTCTTCAGCTGAAAAATATCTCTCTAAACTGCCGCTGTGTCCACACTCTTCACTCTACAGCCATGATTTTATGATCAAAACGTAGAGCTGCTTCTCTACTTTCAAACAATGTGTCTCTTAGCCCTGAGAAATGTAAACTTTTTAAACTGTGAGGCTTCAAGCAGAGGGAGCACCCTCCAACTCCTCCATCCGCCTCTATAGAAATTTTCGGGAGGTGATTTTCTCAAAACCAGAAAAGACCCTTTTTTTAAACTGCTCCCATGACCACATTTTTCAACCCAGGAAAATAAAAATTACACCGGTGTTTAGAGCAGGTCCTTGTGACGCTCACAGTTTAAAAATTATTTTGATAGGAGTTACGGTTTTTGATTTATAAGCATTTGTTCGGGAGGTGCGCCAAGACAAATTCAACAGGGCTTTGCCACAAAGTGCCTGCAGTTAAACAGTTACACAGCTGTTTTGAGTTGGCAGAACTAAATGTGTAGCAGCATTCTGATTGGCTCATAATACTTTAAACTGATTGGTGGATTATTCCTCTGCATGCAAGCTGTTCAAAGTTGAGCTGTTTTTTGGTCTTTCATAACTTCAGCACCGTTTATGCTATAGAAACCATTCTGGTATCAAAATGCTCAGCTTCTTCTGCAGATTTATGTTATTGCTTTATGACATTACGTTTAACAGCCGTTCAGCACTTTTAACAGCCTTTTCAGGTTTAAACAGTCGTTCAGCACTTTTAACAGCCTTCTCAGGTTTAAACAGTCGTTCAGCACTTTTAACAGCCTTTTCAGGTTTAAAACAGCCGGTCAGCACTTTTAACAGCCTTTTCAGGTTTAAACAGTCGTTCAGCACTTTTAACAGCCTTTTCAGGTTTAAAACAGTCGTTCAGCACTTTAACAGCCTTTTCAGGTTTAAAACAGTCGTTCAGCACTTTTAACAGCCTTTTCAGGTTTAAACAGTCATTCAGCACTTTGACAGCCTTTTCAGGTTTAAAACAGTCGTTCAGCACTTTAAGAGCTGTTCAGCAGTTTAACAGCTGTTCAGCGTTATTAACAGCTGTTCAGCATTATTAACAGCTGTTCAGCAGTTTTAACACCTGTTCAACATTTTTAACACCTGTTCAGCAGTTCAGCAATTCAGCAGTTCAGCAATTCAGCAGTTCAGGTATTCAGCAGTTCAGCAATTCAGCAATTCAGCAGTTCAGCAATTCAGGTATTCAGCAGTTCAGGTATTCAGCAGTTCAGCAATTCAGGTATTCAGCAATTCAGCAGTTCAGCAATTCAGCAATTCAGCAGTTCAGCAATTCAGCAGTTCAGCAATTCAGCAGTTTAGCAATTTAGCAGTTCAGGTATTCAACAGTTCAGCAATTCAGCATTTCAGCAATTCAGCAATTCAGCAGTTCAGCAATTCAGCAATTCAGCAGTTCAGCAATTCAGCAATTCAGGTATTCAGCAATTCAGCAGTTCAGCAATTCAGCAGTTCAGCAATTCAGCAGTTCAGCAGTTCAGGTATTCATCAGTTCAGCAATTCAGCAGTTCAGGTATTCAGCAGTTCAGGTATTCAACAGTTCAGGTATTCAGCAGTTCATTGAAGCTCATTCAGCAAATAAAGTTCCAGCTGTTTGAAGCCTTTCTTGGCATTTCAGCTCCAATCTTTCAGCATGCAGCATTCACAGTGCATTTTCTTCAGGAAATGCTTTTTCTAGTTACTGTGAATGCTGCAAAGCATTCACAGTATTGTTGTTGTATTCTTTATTATTATTATTATTTTACTGTGAATGCTGCAAAGCATTCACAGTATTGTTGTTGTATTCTTTATTATTACTGTGAATGCTGCAAAGCATTCACAGTATTGTTGTTGTATTCTTTATTATTATTATTATTATTATATATTATTCTTCCGTACGTTTTTTGACCGCTTCGATCTCAAAAACCGTTTAAGCTACAGAAACCGTTCTGGTATCAAAACGTGCGGCTTCTTCAGGAGATCGCTGCTATTACTTTTCAGGTTCAAATCTTCTGCCATTAATTTAATATTAATATTTTTCTAATTATTTTGGCCCCATTCAAATGAATGGGGAAAGCTTAAAAACCTTTTAAAACCCTTTCAGCCTTTAAAAGCTAAGAACTTCAGCATACCTTAAGCTAGAGACACCATTTAAACTTTAAAATAAAGCCATGACTCTCAGCTATTCAGCTATTACTTTTTGTATTAATATCTTTATGGTTTTTAAACAGTTACAGTTTAAGCACAAGAAGGTTTTTTGCTCTTTTTAGCGTTTATAATGGTTGTGTATGTGGTCGTCTAGAGTGCGCATTCCAAAGGTTAGAGTGGGAGACTTGAAATTCTTCAGCTGAAAAATATCTCTCTAAACTGCCGCTGTGTCCACACTCTTCACTCTACAGCCATGATTTTATGATCAAAACGTAGAGCTGCTTCTCTACTTTCAAACAATGTGTCTCTTAGCCCTGAGAAATGTAAACTTTTTAAACTGTGAGGCTTCAAGCAGAGGGAGCACCCTCCAACTCCTCCATCCGCCTCTATAGTAATTTTCGGGAGGTGATTTTCTCAAAACCAGAAAAGACCCTTTTTTTAAACTGCTCCCATGACCACATTTTTCAACCCAGGAAAATAAAAATTACACCGGTGTTTAGAGCAGGTCCTTGTGACGCTCACAGTTTAAAAATTATTTTGATAGCAGTTACGGTTTTTGATTTATAAGCATTTGTTCGGGAGGTGCGCCAAGACAAATTCAACAGGGCTTTGCCACAAAGTGCCTGCAGTTAAACAGTTACACAGCTGTTTTGAGTTGGCAGAACTAAATGTGTAGCAGCATTCTGATTGGCTCATAATACTTTAAACTGATTGGTGGATTATTCCTCTGCATGCAAGCTGTTCAAAGTTGAGCTGTTTTTTGGTCTTTCATAACTTCAGCACCGTTTATGCTATAGAAACCATTCTGGTATCAAAATGCTCAGCTTCTTCTGCAGATTTATGTTATTGCTTTATGACATTACGTTTAACAGCCGTTCAGCACTTTTAACAGCCTTCTCAGGTTTAAAACAGTCGTTCAGCACTTTTAACAGCCTTTCAGGTTTAAACAGTCGTTCAGCACTTTTAACAGCCTTTTCAGGTTTAAACAGTCGTTCAGCACTTTTAACAGCCTTTTCAGGTTTAAACAGTCGTTCAGCACTTTTAATAGCCTTTTCAGGTTTAAAACAGTCGTTCAGCACTTTTAACAGCCTTTTCAGGTTTAAACAGTCGTTCAGCACTTTTAACAGCCTTTTCAGGTTTAAACAGTCGTTCAGCACTTTTAACAGCCTTTTCAGGTTTAAAACAGTCGTTCAGCACTTTTAACAGCCTTTTCAGGTTTAAACAGTCGTTCAGCACTTTTAACAGCCTTTTCAGGTTTAAACAGTCGTTCAGCACTTTAACAGCCTTTTCAGGTTTAAAACAGTCGTTCAGCACTTTAAGAGCTGTACAGCAGTTTAACAGCTGTTCAGCGTTATTAACAGCTGTTCAGCATTATTAACAGCTGTTCAGCAGTTTTAACACCTGTTCAACATTTTAACACCTGTTCAGCAGTTCAGCAATTCAGCAATTCAGCAGTTCAGCAATTCAGCAATTCAGCAGTTCAGCAATTCAGCAGATCAGCAATTCAGCAGTTCAGCAATTCAGCAGTTCAGCAATTCAGCGGTTCAGCAATGCAGCAGTTCAGCAATTCAGGTATTCAGCAATTCAGCAGTTCAGCAATTCAGCAGTTCAGGTATTCAGCAGTTCAGCAATTCAGCAGTTCAGCAATTCAGCAGTTCAGCAATTCAGCAGTTCAGCAGTTCAGGTATTCAACAGTTCAGCAGTTCAGGTATTCAGAAGTTCAGCAATTCAGCAGTTCAGCAATTCAGCGGTTCAGCAATGCAGCAGTTCAGCAATTCAGCAATTCAGCAGTTCAGCAGTTCAGGTATTCAACAGTTCAGCAGTTCAGGTATTCAGCAGTTCATTGAAGCTCATTCAGCAAATAAGGTTCCAGCTGTTTGAAGCCTTTCTTGGCATTTCAGCTCCAATCTTTCAGCATGCAGCATTCACAGTGCATTTTCTTCAGGAAATGCTTTTTCTAGTTATTACTGTGAATGCTGCAAAGCATTCACAGTATTGTTGTTGTATTCTTTATTATTATTATTATTATTACTGTGAATGCTGCAAAGCATTCACAGTATTGTTGTTGTATTCTTTATTATTATTTATTATTCTTCCGTACGTTTTTTGACCGCTTCGATCTCAAAAACCGTTTAAGCTACAGAAACCGTTCTGGTATCAAAACGTGCGGCTTCTTCAGGAGATCGCTGCTATTACTTTTCAGGTTCAAATCTTCTGCCATTAATTTAATATTAATATTTTTCTAATTTTTTTGGCCCCATTCAAATGAATGGGGAAAGCTTAAAAACCTTTTAAAACCCTTTCAGACTTTAAAAGCTAAGAACTTCAGCATACCTTAAGCTAGAGACACCATTTAAACTTTAAAATAAAGCCATGACTCTCAGCTATTCAGCTATTACTTTTTGTATTAATATCTTTTATGGTTTTTAAACAGTTACAGTTTAAGCACAAGAAGGTTTTTTGCTCTTTTTAGCGTTTATAATGGTTGTGTATGTGGTCGTCTAGAGTGCGCATTCCAAAGGTTAGAGTGGGAGACTTGAAATTCTTCAGCTGAAAAATATCTCTCTAAACTGCCGCTGTGTCCACACTCTTCACTCTACAGCCATGCTTTTATGATCAAAACGTAGAGCTGCTTCTCTACTTTCAAACAATGTGTCTCTTAGCCCTGAGAAATGTAAACTTTTTAAACTGTGAGGCTTCAAGCAGAGGGAGCACCCTCCAACTCCTCCATCCGCCTCTATAGTAATTTTCGGGAGGTGATTTTCTCAAAACTAGAAAAGACCCTTTTTTTAAACTGCTCCCATGACCACATTTTTCAACCCAGGAAAATAAAAATTACACTGGTGTTTAGAGCAGGTCCTTGTGACGCTCACAGTTTAAAAATTATTTTGATAGGAGTTACGGTTTTTGATTTATAAGCATTTGTTCGGGAGGTGCGCCAAGACAAATTCAACAGGGCTTTGCCACAAAGTGCCTGCAGTTAAACAGTTACACAGCTGTTTTGAGTTGGCAGAACTAAATGTGTAGCAGCATTCTGATTGGCTCATAATACTTTAAACTGATTGGTGGATTATTCCTCTGCATGCAAGCTGTTCAAAGTTGAGCTGTTTTTTGGTCTTTCATAACTTCAGCACCGTTTATGCTACAGAAACCATTCTGGTATCAAAATGCTCAGCTTCTTCTGCAGATTTATGTTATTACTTTATGACATTACGTTTAACAGTCGTTCAGCACTTTAACAGCCTTCTCAGGTTTAAAACAGCCGTTCAGCACTTTAACAGCCTTTTCAGGTTTAAACAGTCGTTCAGCACTTTTAACAGCCTTTTCAGGTTTAAACAGTCGTTCAGCACTTTTAACAGCCTTTTCAGGTTTAAACAGTCGTTCAGCACTTTTACAGCCTTTTCAGGTTTAAAACAGTCGTTCAGCACTTTTAACAGCCTTTTCAGGTTTAAACAGTCGTTCAGCACTTTTAACAGCCTTTTCAGGTTTAAACAGTCGTTCAGCACTTTTAACACCCTTTTCAGGTTTAAACAGTCGTTCAGCACTTTTAACAGCCTTTTCAGGTTTAAAACAGTCGTTCAGCACTTTTAACAGCCTTTTCAGGTTTAAACAGTCGTTCAGCACTTTTAACAGCCTTTTCAGGTTTAAACAGTCGTTCAGCACTTTTAACAGCCTTTTCAGGTTTAAACAGTCGTTCAGCACTTTTAACAGCCTTTTCAGGTTTAAAACAGCCGGTCAGCACTTTTAACAGCCTTTTCAGGTTTAAAACAGTCGTTCAGCACTTTTAACAGCCTTTTCAGGTTTAAACAGTCGTTCAGCACTTTTAACAGCCTTTTCAGGTTTAAACAGTCGTTCAGCACTTTTAACAGCCTTTTCAGGTTTTAAACAGTCGTTCAGCACTTTTAACAGCCTTTTCAGGTTTTAAACAGTCGTTCAGCACTTTTAACAGCCTTTTCAGGTTTAAACAGTCGTTCAGCACTTTAAGAGCTGTTCAGCAGTTTAACAGCTGTTCAGCGTTATTAACAGCTGTTCAGCATTATTAACAGCTGTTCAGCAGTTTTAACACCTGTTCAACATTTTTAACACCTGTTCAGCAGTTCAGCAATTCAGCAGTTCAGCAATTCAGCAATTCAGCAGTTCAGCAATTCAGCAATTCAGCAGTTCAGCAATTCAGCGGTTCAGCAATGCAGCAGTTCAGCAATTCAGGTATTCAGCAATTCAGCAGTTCAGGTATTCAGCAGTTCAGCAATTCAGCAGTTCAGCAATTCAGCAGTTCAGCAGTTCAGGTATTCAACAGTTCAGCAGTTCAGGTATTCAGAAGTTCAGCAATTCAGCAGTTCAGCAATTCAGCAGTTCAGCAATGCAGCAGTTCAGCAATTCAGCAATTCAGCAGTTCAGCAATTCAGCAGTTCAGGTATTCAGCAGTTCAGCAATTCAGCAGTTCAGCAATTCAGCAGTTCAGCAATGCAGCAGTTCAGCAATTCAGGTATTCAGCAATTCAGCAGTTCAGCAATTCAGCAGTTCAGGTATTCAGCAGTTCAGCAATTCAGCAGTTCAGCAATTCAGCAGTTCAGCAGTTCAGGTATTCAACAGTTCAGCAGTTCAGGTATTCAACAGTTCAGCAGTTCAGCAGTTCAGCAATTCAGCGGTTCAGCAATGCAGCAGTTCAGCAATTCAGCAATTCAGCAGTTCAGGTATTCAGCAGTTCATTGAAGCTCATTCAGCAAATAAGGTTCCAGCTGTTTGAAGCCTTTCTTGGCATTTCAGCTCCAATCTTTCAGCATGCAGCATTCACAGTGCATTTTCTTCAGGAAATGCTTTTTCTAGTTATTATATATTATTCTTCCGTACGTTTTTTGACCGCTTCAATCTCAAAAACCGTTTAAGCTACAGAAACCGTTCTGGTATCAAAACGTGCGGCTTCTTCAGGAGATCGCTGCTATTACTTTTCAGGTTCAAATCTTCTGCCATTAATTTAATATTAATATTTTTCTAATTTTTTTGGCCCATTCAAATGAATGGGGAAAGCTTAAAAACCTTTTAAAACCCTTTCAGCCTTTAAAAGCTAAGAACTTCAGCATACCTTAAGCTAGAGACACCATTTAAACTTTAAAATAAAGCCATGACTCTCAGCTATTCAGCTATTACTTTTTGTATTAATATCTTTTATGGTTTTTAAACAGTTACAGTTTAAGCACAAGAAGGTTTTTTGCTCTTTTTAGCGTTTATAATGGTTGTGTATGTGGTCGTCTAGAGTGCGCATTCCAAAGGTTAGAGTGGGAGACTTGAAATTCTTCAGCTGAAAAATATCTCTCTAAACTGCCGCTGTGTCCACACTCTTCACTCTACAGCCATGATTTTATGATCAAAACGTAGAGCTGCTTCTCTACTTTCAAACAATGTGTCTCTTAGCCCTGAGAAATGTAAACTTTTAAACTGTGAGGCTTCAAGCAGAGGGAGCACCCTCCAACTCCTCCATCCGCCTCTATAGAAATTTTCGGGAGGTGATTTTCTCAAAACCAGAAAAGACCCTTTTTTTAAACTGCTCCCATGACCACATTTTTCAACCCAGGAAAATAAAAATTACACCGCTGTTTAGAGCAGGTCCTTGTGACGCTCACAGTTTAAAAATTATTTTGATAGGGGTTACAGTTTTTGATTTATAAGCATTTGTTCGGGAGGTGCGCCAAGACAAATTCAACAGGGCTTTGCCACAAGTGCCTGCAGTTAAACAGTTACACAGCTGTTTTGAGTTGGCAGAACTAAATGTGTAGCAGCATTCTGATTGGCTCATAATACTTTAAACTGATTGGTGGATTATTCCTCTGCATGCAAGCTGTTCAAAGTTGAGCTGTTTTTTGTTCTTTCATAACTTCAGCACCGTTTATGCTACAGAAACCATTCTGGTATCAAAATGCTCAGCTTCTTCTGCAGATTTATGTTATTACTTTATGACATTACGTTTAACAGTCGTTCAGCCCTTTAACAGCCTTTTCAGGTTTAAAACAGTCGTTCAGCACTTTTAACAGCCTTTACAGGTTTAAACAGTCGTTCAGCACTTTTAACAGCCTTTTCAGGTTTAAACAGTCGTTCAGCACTTTTAACAGCCTTTTCAGGTTTAAACAGTCGTTCATTACAGAGCACTTTTACAGCCTTTTCAGGTTTAAAACAGTCGTTCAGAACTTTTAACAGCCTTTTCAGGTTTAAACAGTCGTTCAGCACTTTTAACAGGCTTTTCAGGTTTAAACAGTCGTTCAGCACTTTTAACAGCCTTTTCAGGTTTAAACAGTCGTTCAGCACTTTTAACAGCCTTTTCAGGTTTAAACAGTCGTTCAGCACTTTTAACAGGCTTTTCAGGTTTAAAACAGTCGTTCAGCACTTTTAACAGCCTTTTCAGGTTTAAACAGTCGTTCAGCACTTTTAACAGCCTTTTCAGGTTTAAAACAGTCGTTCAGCACTTTTAACAGCCTTTTCAGGTTTAAACAGTCGTTCAGCACTTTTAACAGCCTTTTCAGGTTTAAAACAGTCGTTAGCACTTTTAACAGCCTTTTCAGGTTTAAACAGTCGTTCAGCACTTTTAACAGCCTTTTCAGGTTTAAAACAGTCGTTCAGCACTTTTAACAGCCTTTTCAGGTTTAAAACAGTCGTTCAGCACTTTTACAGCCTTTTCAGGTTTAAACAGTCGTTCAGCACTTTTAACAGCCTTTTCAGGTTTAAACAGTCGTTCAGCACTTTTAACAGCCTTTTCAGGTTTAAACAGTCATTCAGCACTTTTAACAGCCTTTTCAGGTTTAAACAGTCGTTCAGCACTTTTAACAGCCTTTTCAGGTTTTAAACAGTCGTTCAGCACTTTTAACAGCCTTTTCAGGTTTAAACAGTCGTTCAGCACTTTAAGAGCTGTTCAGCAGTTTAACAGCTGTTCAGCAATATTAACAGCTGTTCAGCAGTTTAACACCTGTTCAACATTTTTAACACCTGTTCAGCAGTTCAGCAATTCAGCAGTTCAGCAATTCAGCAATTCAGCAGTTCAGCAATTCAGCAATTCAGCAGTTCAGCAATTCAGCAGATCAGCAATTCAGCAGTTCAGCAATTCAGCAGTTCAGCAGTTCAGCGGTTCAGCAATGCAGCAGTTCAGCAATTCAGCAGTTCAGCAATTCAGCAGTTCAGGTATTCAGCAGTTCAGCAATTCAGCAGTTCAGCAGTTCAGGTATTCAACAGTTCAGCAGTTCAGGTATTCAGCAGTTCATTGAAGCTCATTCAGCAAATAAGGTTCCAGCTGTTTGAAGCCTTTCTTGGCATTTCAGCTCCAATCTTTCAGCATGCAGCATTCACAGTGCATTTTCTTCAGGAAATGCTTTTTCTAGTTATATATTATTCTTCCGTACGTTTTTTGACCGCTTCGATCTCAAAAACCGTTTAAGCTACAGAAACCGTTCTGGTATCAAAACGTGCGGCTTCTTCAGGAGATCGCTGCTATTACTTTTCAGGTTCAAATCTTCTGCCATTAATTTAATATTAATATTTTTCTAATTTTTTGGCCCCATTCAAATGAATGGGGAAAGCTTCAAAACCTTTTAAAACTCTTTCAGCCTTTAAAAGCTAAGAACTTCAGCATACCTTAAGCTAGAGACACCATTTAAACTTTAAAATAAAGCCATGACTCTCAGCTATTCAGCTATTACTTTTTGTATTAATATCTTTTATGGTTTTTAAACAGTTACAGTTTAAGCACAAGAAGGTTTTTTGCTCTTTTTAGCGTTTATAATGGTTGTGTATGTGGTCGTCTAGAGTGCGCATTCCAAAGGTTAGAGTGGGAGACTTGAAATTCTTCAGCTGAAAAATATCTCTCTAAACTGCCGCTGTGTCCACACTCTTCACTCTACAGCCATGATTTTATGATCAAAACGTAGAGCTGCTTCTCTACTTTCAAACAATGTGTCTCTTAGCCCTGAGAAATGTAAACTTTTTAAACTGTGAGGCTTCAAGCAGAGGGAGCACCCTCCAACTCCTCCATCCGCCTCTATAGAAATTTTCGGGAGGTGATTTTCTCAAAACCAGAAAAGACCCTTTTTTAACTGCTCCCATGACCACATTTTTCAACCCAGGAAAATAAAAATTACACTGGTGTTTAGAGCAGGTCCTTGTGACGCTCACAGTTTAAAAATTATTTTGATAGGGGTTACGGTTTTTGATTTATAAGCATTTGTTCGGGAGGTGCGCCAAGACAATTCAACAGGGCTTTGCCACAAAGTGCCTGCAGTTAAACAGTTACACAGCTGTTTTGAGTTGGCAGAACTAAATGTGTAGCAGCATTCTGATTGGCTCATAATACTTTAAACTGATTGGTGGATTATTCCTCTGCATGCAAGCTGTTCAAAGTTGAGCTGTTTTTTGTTCTTTCATAACTTCAGCACCGTTTATGCTACAGAAACCATTCTGGTATCAAAATGCTCAGCTTCTTCTGCAGATTTATGTTATTACTTTATGACATTACGTTTAACAGTCGTTCAGCACTTTAACAGCCTTTTCAGGTTTAAAACAGTCGTTCAGCACTTTTAACAGCCTTACAGGTTTAAACAGTCGTTCAGCACTTTTAACAAGCCTTTTCAGTTTAAACAGTCGTTCAGCACTTTTACAGCCTTTCAGGTTTAAAACAGTCGTTCAGAACTTTTAACAGCCTTTTCAGGTTTAAAACAGTCGTTCAGCACTTTTAACAGCCTTTT
Source organism: Archocentrus centrarchus (assembly GCF_007364275.1). Taxonomy (NCBI): domain Eukaryota; kingdom Metazoa; phylum Chordata; class Actinopteri; order Cichliformes; family Cichlidae; genus Archocentrus; species Archocentrus centrarchus. Next base: position 38,872,329 of record NC_044358.1, on the reverse strand, counting down.
CAGGTTTAAAACAGCCGTCAGCACTTTTACAGCCTTTTCAGGTTTAAACAGTCGTTCAGCACTTTAACAGCCTTTTCAGGTTTAAACAGACGTGAAGAACTTTTAACAGCCTTTTCAGGTTTTAAAACAGTCGTTCAGCACTTTTAACAGCCTTTCAGGTTTAAACAGTCGTTCAGCACTTTTAACAGCCTTTTCAGGTTTAAACAGTCGTTTAGCACTTTTAACAGCCTTTTCAGGTTTAAACAGTCGTTCAGCACTTTTAACAGCCTTTTCAGGTTTAAAACAGTCGTTCAGCACTTTAAGAGCTGTTCAGCAGTTTAACAGCTGTTCAGCATTATTAACAGCTGTTCAGCAGTTTTAACACCTGTTCAACATTTTTAACACCTGTTCAGCAGTTCAGCAATTCAGCAGTTCAGCAATTCAGCAATTCAGCAGTTCAGCAATTCAGCAATTCAGCAGTTCAGGTATTCAGCAGTTCAGCAATTCAGCAGTTCAACAATTTAGCGGTTCAGCAATGCAGCAGTTCAACAATTCAGGTATTCAGCAATTCAGCAGTTCAGCAATTCAGCAGTTCAGGTATTCAGCAGTTCAGCAATCAGCAGTTTCAGCAATTCAGCAGTTCAGCAGTTCAGGTATTCAAACAGTTCAGCAGTTCAGGTATACAGAAGTTCAGCAATTCAGCAGTTCAGCAATTCAGCTGTTCAGCAATGCAGCAGTTCAGCAATTCAGGTATTCAGCAATTCAGCAGTTCAGCAATTCAGCAGTTCAGCAGTTCAGGAGTTCAGCAATTCAGCAGTTCAGCAGTTCAGGTATTCAAGAGTTCAGCAGTTCAGGTATTCAGAAGGTTCAGCAATTCAGCAGTTCAGCAAGCAATTCAGCGGTTCAGCATGCAGCAGTCAGCAATTCAGGTATTCATCATTCAGCAGTTCAGCAATTCAGCAGTTCATAGGTATTCAGCAGCAGTTCAGGCAATTCAGCAGTTCAGCAGTTCATGGAATCAACAGTTCAGCAGTTCAGGTATTCAGCAGTTCATTGAAGCTCTTTCAGCAAATAAAGTTCCAGCTGTTTGAAGCCTTTCTTGGCATTTCAGCTCCAATCTTTCAGCATGCAGCATTCACAGTGCATTTTCTTCAGGAAATGCTTTTTCTAGTTACTGTGAATGCTGCAAAGCATTCACAGTATTGTTGTTGTATTCTTTATTACTGTGAATGCTGCAAAGCATTCACAGTATTGTTGTTGTATTCTTTATTATTACTGTGAATGCTGCAAAGCATTCACAGTATGTTGTTGTATTCTTTATTATTATTATTATTTATTCTTCCGTACGTTTTTTGACCGCTTCGATCTCAAAAACCGTTTAGCTACAGAAACCGTTCTGGTATCAAACGTGCGGCTTCTTCAGGAGATCGCTGCTATTACTTTCAGGTTCAAATCTTCTGCCATTAATTTAATATTAATATTTTTCTAATTTTTTTGGCCCCATTCAAATGAATGGGAAAGCTTCAAAACCTTTGAAAACCCTTTCAGACTTTAAAAGCTAAGAACTTCAGCATACCTTAAGCTAGAGACACCATTTAAACTTTAAAATAAAGCCATGACTCTCAGCTATTCAGCTATTACTTTTTGTATTAATATCTTTTATGGTTTTTAAACAGTTACAGTTTAAGCACAAGAAGGTTTTTTGCTCTTTTTAGCGTTTATAATGGTTGTGTATGTGGGTCGTCTAGAGTGCGCATTCCAAAGGTTAGAGTGGGAGACTTGAAATCTTCAGCTGAAAAATATCTCTCTAAACTGCCGCTGTGTCCACACTCTTCACTCTACAGCCATGATTTTATGATCAAAACGTAGAGCTGCTTCTCTACTTTCAAACAATGTGTCTCTTAGCCCTGAGAAATGTAAACTTTTTAAACTGTGAGGCTTCAAGCAGAGGGAGCACCCTCCAACTCCTCCATCCGCCTCTATAGAAATTTTCGGGAGGTGATTTCTCAAAACCAGAAAGACCCTTTTTTAAACTGCTTCCCATGACCACATTTTCAACCCAGGAAAATAAAAATTACACCACTGTTTAGAGCAGGTCCTTGTGACGCTCACAGTTTAAAATTATTTTGATAGGGGTTACGGTTTTTGATTTATAAGCATTTGTTCGGGAGGTGCGCCAAGACAAATTCAACAGGGCTTTGCCACAAAGTGCCTGCAGTTAAACAGTTACACAGCTGTTTTGAGTTGGCAGAACTAAATGTGTAGCAGCATTCTGATTGGCTCATAATACTTTAAACTGATTGGTGGATTATTCCTCTGCATGCAAGCTGTTCAAGTTGAGCTTTTTTTGGGTCTTTCATAACTTCAGCACCGTTTATGCTACAGAAACCATTCTGGTATCAAAATGCTCAGCTTCTTCTGCAGATTTATGTTATTACTTATGACATTACGTTTAACAGTCGTTCAGCACTTTAACAGCCTTTTCAGGTTTAAAACAGTCGTTCACCACTTTTAACAGCCTTTACAGGTTTTTAACAGTCGTTCAGCACTTTTAACAGCCCTTTTCAGGTTTAAACAGTCGTTCAGCACTTGTAACAGCCTTTCAGGTTTAAACAGTCCGTTCAGCACTTTTACAGCCTTTCAGTTTTAAACAGTCGTTCAGCACTTAACAGCCTTTTCAGGTTTTAAACAGTCGTTCAGCACTTTTAACAGCCTTTCAGGTTTAAACAGTCGTTCAGCCCTTTTAACAGCCTTTTCAGGTTTAAACAGTCGTTCAGCACTTTTAACAGCCTTTTCAGGTTTAAACAGTCGTTCAGCACTTTTAACAGCCTTTTCAGGTTTAAAACAGTCGTTCAGCAGCACTTTAACAGCCTTTTCAGGTTAAAAACAGTCGTTCAGCACTTTTAAAACAGCTTTTCAGGTTTAACAGTCGTTCAGCACTTTAACAGCCGTTTTCAGGTTTTAAAACAGTCGTTCAGCACTTTTAACAGCCTTTTCAGGTTTTAAAACAGTCGTTCAGCACTTTAAGAGCTGTTCAGCAGTTTTAACAGCGTTCAGCATTATTACAGCTGTTCAGCAGTTTTAACACCTGTTCAACATTTTAA